>NC_037337.1:27698229-28005598 GCF_002263795.3 Bos taurus
TTATACCTATATTTTCTTTATAATTTTTGAGACTTTTTTTTTCTCTTTCTTTTTCTTCTTCTTTTCTTTAACATTGCATTTTTGAAATTCTAAAAGTTACTGTACATTTTTAACTTTTGCTTTTGGGTATTTATTATCAATTTGTACCTTTAAGAACTCAATCTTCAGTACCCATATTTACTTGGAAGCGAGATTACTGGCTTGACTGTCTCTCCCTTTGGACTCTCCTTTTTCTCCACCAGGTCGCCTGTGTCTCCTCCCTAACTCCTTTCTGCTCTACCCAATTCTGTGAATTTCTGTGTGTTCCAGATGGTGGAGAACACTTAGGGAACTGATTACCAGCTGTATCTGTCTCTCTCCTTTTCATTCCCCCCTTTTATCCTCCTGGCCTACCTCTTTCCCCTTCCTCCCTCTTCTCGTCTCTATATAACTCCGTGAACATCTCTGAGTGGTCCAGTTGTGGAGTGCACATAAGGAAGTGATTACTGGCTAGCCTGCTCTCTCCTCTATTGATTCCACCTCATCTCATTCGGGTCACCTCTAACTCCCTCCTCCCTCTTGTCTTCTTCAAGTAACTTCTGAACCTGTGAACCTCTCTGGGAGTCCCTCACTCTGGAGAAACTTTTCATCTTTAACCTAGATGTTTTATCAATGGTGCTGGGTAGATGGAGAAGTTTTGAGACTACTGTACAAATAAGACTGAAAACCGGAAGCAGGAGGCTTAAGTCCAAACCTTGACTCCAGGGAACTCCTGATTCCAGGGAACATTGACAGGAGCTCATCAAACACCTCCACACCTACATTGAAACCAAGCACCACACAAGGGCCAACAAGTTCCAGAGCAAGATATACCACGCAAATTCTCCAGCAACATAGGAACACATCCCTGAGCTCCAATATACAGGCTACCCAAAGTTACTACAAAACCATAGACATCTCATAACTCATTATTGGACACTTCATTGCACTCCAGAAAGAAGAAGTCCAGCTCCACCCACCAGAACACCAACACAAGCTTCCCTAATCAAGAAACCTTGACAAGCCACCTGTACAAACCCACACACAGCAAGGAAACTCCACAATAAAGAGAACTCCACAAACTGCCAGAATGCAGAAAGGACACCCCAAACTCAGCAATATAAACAAAATGAAGAGATAGAAGAATACCCAGCATGTAAAGGAACAGGATAAATGCCCACCAAACCAAACAAAAGAGGAAGAGACAGGGAATCTACCTGATAAAGAATTCCGAATAATGATAGTGCAAATGATCCAAAATCTTGAAATTAAAATGGAATCACAGATAAATAGCCTGGAGACAAGGATTGAGAAGATGCAAGAAAGTTTAACAGGGACCTAGAAGAAATAAAAAAGGTCAATATATAATGAATAATGCAATAAATGAGATCAAAAACACTCTGGAGGCAACAAATAGTAGAATAACAGAGGCAGAAGATAGGATTAGTGAATTAGAAGATAGAATGGTAGAAATAAATGAATCAGAGAGGAAAAAGAAAAATGAATTAAAAGGAATGAGGACAATCTCAGAGACCTCCAGGACAATATTAAACGCTACAACATTCAAATCATAGGAGTCCCAGAAGAAGAAGACAAAAAGAAGGACCATGAGAAAATACTTGAGGAGATAATAGTTGAAAACATCCCTAAAATGGGGAAGGAAATAATCACCAAAGTCCAAGAAACCCAGAGAGTCCCAAACAGGATAAACCCAAGGTGAAACACCCCAAGACACATATTAATCAAATTAACAAAGATCAAACACAAAGAACAAATATTAAAAGCAGCAACGGAAAAACAACAAATATCACACAAGGGAATTCCCATAAGGATAATAGCTGGTCTTTCAATAGAAACTCTTCAAGCCAGGAGGGAATGGCAAGACATACTTAAAGTGATGAAAGAAAATAACGTCCAGCCCAGATTACTGTACCCAGCAAGGATCTCATTCAAATATGAAGGAGAAATCAAAAGCTTTACAGACAAGCAAAAGCTGAGAGAATTCTGTACCACCAAACCAGCTCTCCAACAAATACTAAAGGATATTCTCTAGACAGGAAACACAAAAAGGGTGTATAAACTCGAACCCAAAATAATAAAGTAAATGACAACGAGATCATACTTATCAATAATTACCTTAAATGTAAATGAGTTGAATGCCCCAACCAAAAGACAAAGACTGGCTGAATGGATACAAAAACAAGACCCCTATATATGTTGTCTACAAGAGACCCACCTCAAAACAGGGGACACATACAGACTGAAAGTGAAGTGCTAGAAAACGATTTTTCATGCAAATAGAGACCGAAAGAAAGCAGGAGTAGCAATACTCATATCAGATAAATTAGACTTTAAAACAAAGGCTGTGAAAAGAGAAAAAGAAGGTCACTACATAATGATCAAAGGATCAATCCAAGAAGAAGATATAACAATTATAAATATATATATACACCCAACATAGGAGCACCGCATATGTAAGATAAATGCTAACAAGTATGAAAGGGGAAATTAACAATAACACAATAATAGTGGGAGACTTTAATACCCCACTCTAACCTATGGATAGATCAACTAAACAGAAAATTAACAAGGAAACACAAACTTTAAATGATACAATAGACCAGTTAGACCTACTTGATATCTATAGGACATTTTACCCCAAAACAATGAATTTCACCTTTTTCTCAAGCACATACGGAACCTTCTCCAGGATAGATCACACCCTGGGCCATAAATCAAACCTTGGTTAATTCAAAAAAAAAATGAAATCATTCCAAGCATCTTTTCTGACCACAATGAAGTAAGATTAGATCTCAATTACAGGAGAAAAACTATTAAAAATTCCAACATATGGAGGCTGAACAACACACTGTTGAATAACCAACAAATCACAGAAGAAATCAAAAAAGAAATCAAAACTTGCATAGAAACGAATGAAAATGAAAACACAACAACCCCAAACCTGTGGGACACTGTAAAAGCAGTCCTAAGGAGAAAGTTCATAGCAACACAGGCATACCTCAAGAAACAAAAACAAAGTCAGGTAAATAACCTAACTCTACACCTAAAGCAACTATAAAAAAGAAGAAATGAAGAACCCTAGGGTTAGTAGAAGGAAAGAAATCTTAAAAATTAGGGCAGAAATAAATGCAAAAGAAACAAAAGAGACCATAGCAAAAATCAACAAAGCCAAAAGCTGGTTCTTTGAAATGATAAAAAAAAAATTGACAAACCATTAGCCAGACTCATCAAGAAACAAAGGAAGAAAAATCAAATCAATAAAATTAGAAATGAAAATGGAAAGATCACAACAGACAACACAGAAATACAAAGGATCATAAGAGACTACTATCAGCAATTATATACCAATAAAATGGAAAACGTGGCAGAAATGGACAAATTCTTAGAAAAGTACAACTTTCCAAAACTGGACCAGGAAGAAATAGAAAATCTTAATAGACCCATCACAAGCACAGAAATTGAAACTGTTATCAGAAATCTTCCAGCAAACAAAAGCCCAGGTCCAGACGGCTTCACAGCTGAATTCTACCAAAAATTTAGAGAAGAGCTAACACCTATCCTACCCAAACTCTTCCAGAAAATTGTAGAGGAAGGTAAACTTCCAAACTCATTCTATGAGGCCACCATCACCCTAATACCAAAACCTGACAAAGATTCTACAAAAATAGAAGACTACATGCCAATATCACTGATGAACATAGATACAAAAATCCTTAACAAAATTCTAGCAATCAGAATCCAACAACACATTAAAAAGATCATACACCATGACCAAGTGGGCTTTATCCCAGGGATGCAAGGATTCTTCAATATCCACAAATCAACCAATGTAATACACCACTTTAACAAATTGAAAAATAAAAACCATATGATTATCTCAATAGTAGAAGAGAAAGCCTTTGACAAAATTCAACATCCATTTATGATAAAAACTCTCCAGAAAGCAGGAATAGAAGGAACATACCTCATCATAATAAAAGCTGTATATGACAAACCTGCAGCAAACATTATCCTCAATGGTGAAAAATTGAAAGCCTTTCCTCTAAAGTCAGGAACAAGACAAGGGTGCCCACTTTCACCATTACTATTCAACATAGTTTTGGAAGTTTTGGCCACAGCAAATAAAAGGAATTCAAATTGGAAAAGAAGAAGTAAAACTCTCACTGTTTGCAGATGACATGATCCTCTACGCAGAAAACCCTAAAGACTCCACCAGAAAATTACTAGAACTAATCAATGAATATAGTAAAGTTTCAGGATATAAAATCAACACACAGAAATCCCTTGCATTCCTATACACTAATAATGAGAAAATAGAAAGAGAAATTAAGGAAACAATTCCATTCACCATTGCAATGAAAAGAATAAAATACTAGGAATATATCTACCTAAAGAAACTAAAGACCTATATATAGAAAACTATAAAACACTGGTGAAAGAAATCAAAGAGGACACTAATAGATGGAGAAATATACCATGTTCATGGATTGGAAGAATCAATATAGTGAAAATGAGTTTACTACCCAAAGCAATTTATAGATTCAATGCAATCCTTATCAAGCTACCAACGATATTCTTCACAGAGCTAGAACAAATAATTTCACAATTTGTATGGAAATACAAAAAACCTTGAATAGCCAAAGCTATCTTGAGAAAGAAGAATGGAACTGGAGGAATCAACCTGCCTGACTTCAGGCTGTACTACAAAGCCACAGTTATCAAGACAGTATGATACTCGCACAAAGAAATATAGATCAATGGAACAAAATAGAAAGCCCAGAGATAAATCCAGGCGCCTATGGACACCTTATCTTTGACAAAGCAGGCAAGAATATACAATGGATTAAAGACAATCTCTTTAACAAATGGTGCTGGGAAAACTGGTCAACCACTTGTAAAAGAATGAAACTAGAACACTTTCTAACACCATACACAAAAATAAACTCAAAATGGATTAAAGATCTAAATGTAAGCCCAGAAACTATAAAACTCCTAGAGGAGAACATAGGCAAAACACTCTCCGACATATATCACAGCAGGATCCTCTATGACCCACCTCCCAGAATACTGGAAATAAAAGCAAAAATAAACAAATGGCACCTAAGTAAACTTAAAAGCTTCTGTACAACAAAGGAAACTATAAGCTAGGTGAAAAAACAGCCTTCAGAATGGGAGAAAATAATAGCAACTGACAAACAACTAATCTCAAAAATATACAAGCAACTCCTACAGCTTAATTCCAGAAAAATAAATGACCCAATAAAAAAATAGGCCAAAGAACTAAACAGACATTTCTCCAAAGGAGACATACAGATGGCTAACAAACACATGAAAAGATGCTCAACATCACTCATTATCAAGGAATGTAAATCAAAACCACTATGAGGTACCATTTCACGCCAGTCAGAATGGCTGCGATCCAAAAGTCTACAAACCATAAATGCTGGAGAGGGTGTGAATAAAATGGAACCCTCTTACACCGTTGGTGGGAATGCAAACTACCAATGCATAGTACAGCCACTGTGGAGAAAAGTGTGGAGATTCCTTAAAAAACTGGAAATAGAACTGCCTTATGACCTAGCAATCCCACTGCTGGGCGTACATACCAAGGAAACCAGAATTGAAAGAGACACATGTACCCCAATGTTCATCGCAGCACTGTTTATAATAGCCAGGACATGGAAGCAACCTAGATGTCCATCAGCAGATGAATGGATAAGAAAGCAGTGGCACATATACACAATGGAGTATTACTCAGCCATTAAAAAGAATACATTTGAATCAGTTCTAATGAGGTGGATGAAACTGGAGCCGATTATACAGAGTGAAGTAAGCCAGAAAGAATAACACCAATACAGTATACTAACACATATATATGGAATTTAGAAAGATGGTAACAATAACCCTGTATACAAGACAGCAAAAGAGACACTGATGTATATAACAGTCTTTTGGACTCTGTGGAAGAGGGAGAGGGTGGGAAGATTTGGGAGAATGGCATTGAAACATGTATAATATCATATATGAAACGAATTCCCAGTCCAGGTTTGATGCACGATACTGGATGCTTGGGGCTGGTGCACTGGATGACCCAGAGGGATGGTATGGGGAGGGAGGAGGGAGGAGGGTTCAGGATGGGGAACACGTGTATACCTGTGGCAGATTCATGTTGATATATAGCAAAACAATATTGTAACTTTAAAAAGAAAAAAAAGCTTCTAAAATGTTTATGCAAATTCCTATGAAGACAAATATTGTTCATTACTTCTCACAATCTAATGTGATATGCTGTGGGATTTCAGGAATTTTTTCTCGATTGACTGATTAAGAATATAAATACAAAACCATGTGATCATATTTGACTTTTGATGCACATAGTTGGAAACAAGACTACGCAATGAGCTGGAATTGAGAAAGAACAGAGAAGAGAAATGCATCAGTAGTCTTTTAATAGTCTCTTAAATTGTCAACATGGGAAAACATGTAGACTAGATGTAAAACACGGAGAAGGCAATGGGAACCCACTCCAGTACTCTTGCCTGGAGAATCCCATGGATGGAGGAGCCTGGAAGGCTGCAGTCCATGGGGTCGCTGAGGGTCGGACACGACACAGCGACTTCACTTTCACTTTTCACTTTAATGCATTGGAGGAGGAAATGGCAACCCACTCCAGTGTTCTTGCCTGGAGAATCCCAGGGACAGAAGAGTCTGGTAGGCTGCCATCTCTGGGGTCGCACAGAGTCGGATACAAGTGAAGCGACTTAGCAGCAGCAGCAGCAGCAGCAGCAGCAGCAGCAGCAGATTCAAAACATCACAACAGAACTAAAGAGAAGAGATGCAAACTGAAACATATTTGAGAGTAAAAATTATATAACTAGAGATAAAAAGTGAAGTTGGACAAGAATGCCACATAGGTGTCTATTCTGGGCATCTGGGGGAATGGTAATGATATTTATCAAGGCATTGGGGTAGATTACAATGTTATAAATTCAGTTTTGACATGTTAACTTGAAGGTGGAAGTGGGACTCCCATTTGTGTATATCATACACAGCTCTCCTTAGATTTCTCTGGAGACCATTGATAAAGCTACCTAGAAGGCAAAGACGGAAGACCATTTATGGGCTCTGATTAAGTGACTCAACACTCATCTTGGGTCCAGTTTCTTTCTAAACTTTTCACTATTACTCTTTGTATACGGGCTCTATAAGGCTTCACTTTGGGCATAACAGTAGCATCAAATAAAGAAAAAAATAAGATCAGGAAAATCCATCTTCACATGAAGATTTGTCCATTTGTTTGGGAAACAGATCCCCAAAACTGACTTCGGTTTATATCTCATTGAATAATTCTGGACTACATGCCTACCTGACAACACTCAATGACTAAGAAAAACTAGATTATAGTAACTGGTTTAGAAAAAACTTCATAACATTAGAAAAGAGAAACTCAGTTCCATCTACCTCTTGCTTGTTTCTTCCCTGCGAGTGTCCTCACATCAAACACTCCACCTCTGACATTTCTGATCACATGTGGAGGTTTTGCCCCATACAAAGCAATTATCTGCAACAACTTAATTCTGGGTGTCCCACAAACTCAGTTCAGCACTGTGTACTTGAAGCTAATGCTACAGCTCATAGGTAAAGGGCTCAGTCCCACTAGACTCTTTCTTTTTCTTCAGATGCCAATCTGAGGTAATAGGTCCCCAGATTATAAACAACTTCTGTCTGATTTGTCTATAAATCAGAGGCTCCCAGGGTCTCCTCCTCCATTGCAATTAACTTCCTAGAGTGGCTCACAGAACTTAGGGATCTATTTATTTAAACTTACTAGGTTATTTTAAAAATATAATAAAGAATCTAGATAAATGTCCAGATGAAGAGATACACAGGCAAAGACTGAGCTGGTTCTGAATGCAGCAGCTACTGTGCCTGCCACACTGGGATGCATCATCTCCAGGTTTGTGAATGTGTTCACCAACACTGCCTTTCTACAATCTAAGAAGTTCTCATATGCCCACACTGGGTGAGATCAGTTCTTAAAGATCCTTCCATTTATTCTGACATCTTCTAATTCCTTTTGGATTTCATTTGTTCTACCATTTTTAAAAGGATTAATAAACTGTGGTTTATTCATCTTTTGAATATTGCATAGCTTAAAGAAATGAGGCTAATCTATATACTCCAGGGAAGTCCATATACGAATACAGACACAGTGTCAAATCATATTGATAGATACAAAATGAAATTACAAAATACACACAATTTGACAAAGAAAAAATTTAAAATCCTTTTTTCGAGAATATGTTTATGAATATAAATTCTCAATAAAAATTTAGGAAGAATACATGCCCAATTCTGGAGGAAGGAATTGTATTTATAAACACTCAAAACTTTTTTCTTAATTTCTCAGTCTTTTATACATTTTTAAACTTGCAATTTATATATTTTAATATAATATTAAAGTGTCAAACACGAATAGCCTTAATGATTTCTCTAGCTTGAATAACTGCTTTAATGTTCTTGGTGGATTCTGGGCTTAGCTGATGCATTTTTAGGACACAGAAAAAGAGGAAACAATCATTTACCCTTCCCCTCCCCCCATATATAAAAAATCTCTTTTTTATAAAATAGTTATATGGAAACCTCTTGTTCTTCTCTTGACCTTCCCTAAGTGTCCCTAAGAAATCATGGAAATTTTAAAATAGCAGTGCAATAACTGTGGGTTGAACCAAAGCTAAATTGGACCAAAGTCATCTTGACAAATTGTTATGCTGTTTTTGTATTTTTTTTCTTTCAACTTTTTTTCACTGTTTAAGAAGGAAACCAGGTCTTTTGGGGGCACCCCCTTCCTCTTACCACTGGCCAGTAAACCATCTTTCTGCTTAAAACCTATTCAATCTGAGAGAGATGGGGTGATTTGGGGAAGGAAGGTGACCTCTCCCTTGCAAAGTGGACTGGCTCTCTTTTCTGATTGATTCAACTCATTGCCACCAATGTTTATAATAACACTTGTGCTGAATGTTTGTAGTAACAGTAATAGTCATAAAATATGTCTCAAATTTAATTTTTAATTGAAATATAGTTAATTTACAATGTTGTGTTAGCTTCAGGTATACAACAAAGTGATTCAGTGCATATATAAATACATACATATGTATATTTTTATTACAGCTTTTTTAAGATATTATAGTTCCCTGTACTATACAGTACTTGCTTATCTATTTTATATATAGTTCCTAGTAATGCTTCTTAAGGCCCACTTGACTTCACACTCCAGGATGTCTGCCTCCAAATGAGTGACCACAACATCATGGTAATACAGGTCATTAAGATCTTTTTTGAGTAGTTCTTCTGTGTATTCATACCATCTCTTCTTAATCGCTTCAGTTTTTGTTAGTCCCTTGCCGCTTCTGTCCTTTATTGTGCCAATTTTTCATGAAATGTTCCCTTGGTATCTCTACCTAATTATAATAGCATTTAATACACAGAATTGCCTGTTTCATTTGTTTTCCTCAATCCATGGTAAGCATGATGAACACCATCAATGAGAAATTGTTGGAGAGTAAAGATGAATGTAAAGATAGATTTAATAGTGTTCTAGAAGTAAATAGTTATTATCAGAGTTATTTGCTTCTGTCAAAATAAAACCAAAGTACCAGAGTAAGGAAAACTCAAAGGCTTCCAATAGTGTAAAGTGTACTACACAATAGGGATGGAATATCTAAAACTATACTTAGTCATAGGACTGCAGCACTCACATCTCCTTTCAAGAAAAAAACCTCCTTCAAGGAATGTACTTCACTGACAGCTTTTAGCTAGTACTGTTTTACCTTCCACTGCAACGTTCAGAGGCCAACTCTCCCATGGCTGCTCTCAGCAAATGACTGAAAACAGTGGATGTTTTCAGAGTCAGAACATTCCTGCCCATTGTGGAATATCTGTAACGGACAGTCTTGACTGTGGAGCTCCTCCCATCAAATCAATTGAGACTTTCTCACTGCAGCAGTCTGAGGCTCCTCCACCCAGGTCGCTCTCATCCTGATATTCTTTCAGAGGAACTGCACTGGAATTTTGTAATAAAGGCTTTCCCTACCTACTACTACTACATCTCATTTGCAGATAGTTCCTGAGAAATATATAATTCTTTCATGCTGCCTACTTCACAGAGTATCAGAACCAACCGTAAACCTGGTTTTAAACATGAAAGTATGTGATCAAAATATGTAACAGGAGTACCATAGTTTAAGGGTTACCATCAAAAATTGAGTGATCAAGCAGCAACTTTGTCTCAGACACAAAGTCACCTCCCCAACTCCCATTATAATGATGTTATGGTAGAATGTACTATAAGTATAGGTCATTTATTGTCTGGGAAAAGTGATACTGTTAAGCTAGGGAAAAAATATTTTTTTAATTTAATAATAATACCCATGTAAGTATATTCATGCTTTAAAACTAGTAGCCATATAAAACTGATCAATATTCCTGACTTTTGCCAAGTCAGTTTAAATAATAAATCATGTAATTGCACATTTTTATTTTTTGCCTCACCTTTCCCTGTAGTCTATACTCCTAAATAAGGAGGAAAACAAATAGTCGATAGAGACTGTATTCTTAATTTTTAAACCCTGTACCTATTGCCTTCCCACTCTATAATTTTGCCTCACTGGGAACAGTAAATATTTATGGATTCAAGTTTGCAAAGAAAAGATCTTCAATTCACTTAGTTGTTTCTTCATTGCTTTCTTGTCTTGATTTTTCCTCTTCCACACAATTCACACTTCATACACTGTACTATATTATTACTCTAGTACAGTGTATGTTGGCAATTTGATCTCTGGTTATAGTCTTATTGGAGAAGGAAATGGCAACTGACTCCAGTATTCTTGCCTAGAAAATTCCATGAACAGAGGAGCTTGGTAGACTATTGTCCATGGGGTCACAAAGAGTCAGACACAACTGACCAACTACACACTATAATCTTATTATTCTCAGACATTATATTCTCATCACTTTCTAATCCACTATTTGTCTAGCTCTATGTAAGTTAGCCAATATACACATGACATAAAAAACTTTGCCGTTTTGGCCAAAACAGGACTAAAAACCTGGAGCTAATATCTCCAGAAAGTAGATTCACCTTAAATAAATAGCTTCTCTTTCCTTTAGATGGGAACTGCATTATTTCTAGACAAAAAGGATCCCAAGCAGCAGCTCTACAGATAGAAATCAAAAGCGATCCTACAGTGAAGCCCTAGATAGGATGAGCTGTTATTAACTGGTTTGTGAAGACTGTGAAAAATACCAGTTACATGTTGTCTTCTACTAAAACAAAGTTTGTCTCCAGAGTTCTATATAGAATAATTTTAGGTGTTAAAAAACTCCAAGTGAAATTTTTGAGTTTATAGTCACTCTATCTTGAAATTCCCATATTTTTCAAATACCAACTCATTACTTCTCAAAATTCTAACTGGGATTAGTGATTAACATCATGTTATTGTATTCAGTCTTTAACACAATATCGATGCTGAACAGATATAATCAATTATAATAATGGTATCAATAATTTAATGAACAGCTATAATCTCAAATTAGAAAAAATATTGTCAGAACCACATAGTCACTACTCATAAGACCAATTGTTCAATTTCCCGATTACTCTGTTCTGCATCTCACATGCCCTTCAGCTAAGCATGAGAAGCATTGCTTCCTCCATCTCACAGCAATGGGGGTTGTTTCATTCTGTTGAGAATAAAATGTAAAACTGAATCTAATTTCTGAATTTGAATAGGACAAAGACCTCTTCCACCTTGCTTTAAAAACTAATTCAGAAATATTTTATTAAAATTTTATAACTTTAGTATTAGATTTAAGGTTTTTAACTATTCAGAACTTACTTTGCTATAAATATGTAAGATGTATTATAAAATTTGAGGTTTCCAGTCCATGTTGGACTACATGTTTAACAACTATTGAATACTCTGAATGTGTTAAGTAACTCTTTACTTTTCTATATAATAACAATGCCTTTTACCATATACTAAATTCCTTAATTTGTATCTAATTCTTAACTGCGCTTTGTTACATTTATGTTTTCAAATTTAGTCAAATTATTGAGGTTAATTAACATAGATTTATGATATACTTAAATATCTTTAGAAAACATTTCTTTTCTCTCCCAAATGCCATTTTGCTATATTTTCAAAACCTGAGCTTTTAAATGAACTTTTGGATCACTTTTTAATGTTGCAAAATAACTCCACTGAACTTCTAATGAGCACTGTAATTATTTTACAGATTAGTTCAGTGACAATTTATATTTTTATAGCCTGAAGCCTTTAGCATGGTTTTCTCCATTAGCACGGTTTTATCTCCATTTTGTCTGTTTCAAATATCTCAGAAAAATTTATGTTTTTTTCAATAGAATGCATACATAGTACATTTGTTTAATTTACAAATGAGATCTTTCTTATACTTTATAGGTTTTTGTTAAATTCAATATATTTGTTTAAATGATTTCACTAAAAAGTTTTTATCAGAAATCAATTTTGAAATGTATTCAGTAATATTTTGATATATTCATACCCTAAATTTTCTATATAAATATCTTCTGAAATCAAATATTGCTCATCTCCTCTCAGATATTTTGTGATATGCTGTGGGATTTCAAGAATTTTCTCTTGATAGACCAGAGTCTTTAAGTGGGAAAGCCATGTGATTTTATGTGACTTTAGATAAACATCTGTAATCAGACTATAAATGAGTTGGATACAGGGAAGCATGGATCAGAGAAATCATTCAGACAAGGTAGAAAAATATGAAGTCTAGAACAACAACACAAAAAAACAATAGAAATGAAGAAAAGGGAAGTGAATTGAGAAATATTTGATAGTAAAAATTATACAACTAGAGATGAAAAGTGAAGTACAAACAAGAGTACCACATAGGTGTCTATACTGGGGACCTGGGGGAGTAGTAATAATATTTCTAAAGGCATTGGGGTGGATGTAATATGAGTGCAAATTTCGATGTGTTAACTTGAAGGTGCAGATGGACTTCCATTTGTATATGCTCCATAGAGCTTAGATAGATTACTCTGGAGACAAGTGATAAAGCTACTGATACTGATGTGACCATGTAGATACTAGAAGGCACAAGAATAAAGACCATTATGGGCTTTGATTAAGTGATTCAACATGCATTTTGGGTTCCTGATTCCTTCCTAACTTTTTGCTATTTCTTTTGTATATGGGCTTTCAAGTTGCATGATTGCTTCACTCCCAGGCATAAAATTAGCATCAAATGGAGAGAAAAAATGGGGTGGGAAAATCCATCTGCACCTGAAGACTTTTCCTTTTATTGTGAAAGATAGTTTTTATTGGTTTACATGTTGTTGAAAAGTTCCAGACTACATGCTCCTCCTTACAACAATCCATGGCCAAGGAAAATCCAATTACAATATCTGGTTTAGAAAAACCATATAACATGCTCTCAAGCTGGAATAGGGCTTCTCTCTCCTAAAACTGAGAGATTGTAGTCCATTAACTGAAAAACTTAATTTTTATTGACAAAGAGTGAAAAGGTGAATGGCTTTAGTGAGGCAAGAACCAAGAGCAGAGGGCGGAGTCACAAAAGCGAGGCATAATAAACAACACTAAACCTCACGGGGAGATTAGGGTAAATAATCATTGAAAAGTGATTATTATATGAAATGTTGAGAATCCAGAGTTCTTTTCTATAAATAAGAAACCTATGGGTACCAGTATTGCTAATGAAGTATGAGAATATGCTTGCCAGTGAATAGTTGGGAAGAAAAAAGGAATAATAAGAAGGGGACAAAAAATCCAGAGGTTTTTTTTTTTTTTTAAGACAGTTCACTATACTAATAAATCAAGGAAAATATAAACTTGAAAGTTCATTGATGGATCTTTGGGAAATATCTAGGGTATACTTGAAGAGGCTGGCCTTTGAGAGCACAGTGCCGTCATTTAGGGTATGCATAATAGTACCCTAAACCTATAGACACAGTTCTGGCTCTTACATTTGATCCCGCTGAGACTCAGCTTCTCCATGGGTAAAATGAATCTAATCAAGTAGTACTTATCTTATGGAATTGTATATAGGTAAAAAAAGATCATGTGCTTATTACAGTGCCTTGCATGAAGGAATCAATAAATGTTATTAATAACAACTTTATTTTTTAAACACTTACTGGTGTTTATTCTATCTAATATTTTATTTGATATACAGGCTAATGCAAGCACAATTATAGTAATGTATTGAACATTATGAATAATCTCAATCTGAGCCTCTGACTTCCCAGGTAAATCACACACACATATATATACAAATAAAAACAAACAACAACCACATACTGGGTTAAGCAAGGTGAAATACAATTACTTAAACAGTTTTGGCTGAAAGATCTCCATTTGACCAGTGAATAAGAAATTCAGATAAGTAAGATGACAAGTTAGTATGAGAGCATTAATATCAAGGTGACAGAAATGGCTGAGCCTATTCAGCTGAGAGAATACCAAGGTCAGTAGTAAAGGAAAATGTCTAGCAATTCTTGAGAGGCAAAACAAAGTAATTATCTTAATAATGGAATAAGAAGGAATGCAACTACAATTATCTCCATCTGAAATATTCATTTTTATCTCTCTATGTAAAAATTCTCCTAATTGTCAAAATGTTTTTATGGTTTTTTTTTGCATTTTCTGAATGTTGAGTTTTTTTTTTTTTACTTTTATTTTATTTTTAAACTTTACATAATTGTGTTAGTTTTGCCAAATATCAAAATGAATCCACCACAGGTATACATGTGTTCCCCATCCTGAACCCTCCTCCCTCCTCCCTCCCCATACCATCCCTCTGGGTCGTCCCAGTGCACTAGCCCCAAGCATCCAGTATTGTGCATCGAACCTGGACTGGCATCTCGTTTCATACATGATATTTTACGTGTTTCAATGCCATTCTCCCAAATCTTCCCACCCTCTCCCTCTCCCATAGAGTCCATAAGACTGTTCTATACATCAGTGTCTCTTTTGCTGTCTTATACACAGGGTTATTGTTACCATCTTTCTAAATTCCATATATATGTGTTATTATACTGTATTGGTGTTTTTCCTTCCTTTATCCAATTAAATTATTTCACACTCAGGAAAGTGGAACCCACAGGAAACACTAGCAAGAAAACTGGAAGTCTGTCTTTGTACTACTGACTGTGATTTTTCTTTTCCTATTCTCAGGTGATTTGAGAAAGAGCTCTTCTGCCCAAGTCAATGGATAGACCAAATGATTCTGTGGTTTCTGAGTTTGTGTTGCTAGGATTCTCTAGTTCTTGGGAAACTGCACTTTTTCTTATGTTGATATTCTCCTTGCTCTATATAGGAATCATCCTGGGAAATCTCTTCATTTTGTTTTTGGTAATTTTGGATTCTCACTTACATTCTCCTATGTACTTCTTTTTAGCCAACTTGTCACTCATTGATGTTGGCCTTTCCTCTACCATAGTCCCCAAGATTATTACAGACCTTCCAAATAAATACAAGATAATCTCTTTCAAAAGTTGTATGACACAAATGTGCTTCATTCATATCATGGGAGGAGTGGAGATGGTGTTACTCATAGCCATGGCATTTGACAGGTGCACAGCAATCTGTAAGCCTCTTCACTACTCGAACATCATGAATCCTAAAATATGCATTTCATTTGTAATCACTGGCTGGGTAGGTGGGGTGAACCATGCTATGTCTCAATTTGCTTTCATTATAAACTTGCCCTTTTGTGGTCCTAACAAAGTAGACAGCTTTTATTGTGACTTTCATAGGATCATAAAACTTGCATGCACAGATGGAACCAAATTTGAGTTTACTGTTGCTGCCAACAGTGGTTTCATGACTATGGGTACTTTCTTTCTGCTAATCCTTTCCTACATCTTCATTTTGGTCCTGTCTGGAAATATTCTTCAGGAGACTTATCCAAGGTATTTGTCACTTTGTCAGCTCACATCACTGTGGTGGTTCTTTTTTTCACTCCATGCATGTTTCTCTATGTATGGCCTTTCCCCAAATCATCAGTTGATAAATACATGTTCATTGTTGACTTTGTTATTACCCCTATCTTGAATCCTTCCATATATACATTAAGAAACAAAGACATAAAGGTAGCTATAAAAAGGTTGAACAAAGAGGGACATCATGTCAGATTTTGCTGACTAGAGCTGTGTTAGGAACTCTAAAACTATCCATTTATCTGTCCTTTAGATATCTACCCTAGGCATCTGATATTTAACATGGCCAGATATGGACATGGCATCTACCCCACTGAACATATTCCTTCAGCTCTGTAGAGAATCAGCTCTTTGCCTTAACTACTACTGGAAAAGTGAATCCAACAACAACAACAAAAAAAGGTTATTTTAACATACAGTATCACTCTTTACTAAACCATACTTATAACTAAAAATGTATCATCTTGATAATAGAAATAATATAATGACATCTCTTCTGTTTCTCATAAGGTTTGAAAATAAGTGGCAGACTTGCTTTGCTGAATGTTAGGAATCATCACATAGAATATATGTAGAACTAGTAGATCTACCTAGCTACTCTTTAGTGTTCCCTCAGAAGAAGACCTAAAGACAAAATTTGATTATGGGTGATTTACTTGAAGGATGAGATGGTTGGATGGCATCACCAACTCATTAGGCATGAGTTTGAGTAAACTCCAGGAGTTGGTGATGGACAGGGAGGCCTAGCGTGCTGCAGTCCATGGGGTCTCAAAGAGTCGGACACGACTGAGCGACTGAACTAAACTGATTTACTTGAAAGCTTATTTTTAGAAACATCATTATTTAGCAAAGTGAGACAAGTGAAGAATGTAAATGTAGCTGGCGTGTAATCTTACTGTAGCCCTCTGGGGGACTCTATAATAAAGTCTGAGATTTAGAAATGTCCCAAGTAAGGAAAGGAAGCTGGAGTACTTCTTTAATTTCACCTTTAGAGAGTACATTAATTCCTTGGCATACCCAGCCTTTCCCACACAGGATCTGTATATGTGAGAAAGCCAGAAACAAGTCATCAGGTACACTTTCAGTTGCTGGGAAACCATATCCTTGTTTGAAAACAATAAATGTCCAGGCATAGTCCACTTTAGTTCCTGTTTAACTCTACTTTATCCTGTCATAGTCTCTTCAAAGTGGTGGTTTTCAATTTCATAAAAGAAAGACTCTAAACAGAAGAGACAGGCGATAGCAGCATTGTTGCTCCTCACTGACATTTTCTTCCATTACACATTTAAATCCCCCTCATCCTTATGCACTTCTTCTGATGATCCATGTTGCTTACCCAGTGAGATGACCCAGTTAATTTATGAGCATTTGAGTTGCTGGTTAAAATGTTCTTGCCAGCCTATTGTTGCTACATTTTGCTTTTTTAGTTACCATCAACCATGGAGCCAACCATGGAGCCTAGAAGGATCTCTCATTTTAGAAATATTCTTCATTGTATAACCCATTAAGAAGCAGCAACCATATCTTTATCCAATATGGGATGAAAATGAGATTACTCAGCCTTCCAACCATTGTTCTTCTAATATGAGGAAACTCAAATGACAGAAAAGCAGCTAAAAATTGTTTTTTAGAATCCATACTATGTCTCATCAAAAAAGCATTCTCCCCACTTCAGCAGATCCTAAGATTTCAGGAATAGAAACTGCAAACTGCACAAGAAGTTCACTGCATTTCATGATAAGAGATACTACTGTTTTCTCTGTCCCTTTGTTTTATAGGGGAAGATCCCCTGTAGAAGAGCATGGCAACCCACTCTAGTATTCTTGCCCAGAGAACTTCATGGACAAAGGAGCCTGGCAGACTATAGTCCGTGAGGTCACAAAGAGTCAGACGAGACTGCACAACTAACACTTGTTTTACAGAGATGTGCATTTAATGTGCTTCCCAGGTGGCTCAGTAGTAAAATCTGCCTGTCAATACAGGAGACGTGGGTTTTTCAATCCCTGGATCAGAAAGATCCCTTGGACTAGGACATGGCAATCCACTCCACAATTCTTGCATGGAGAATCTCATGGACACAGGAGCCTGGTGGGCTACAGTCCATGGGGTTGCAAAGAGTAGAACACGACTGAGCACACATGCACATATTTTATCTGTAGGGGACATAGCACTTATCTAAAGACAGTTCAAAGCATATTATTTTGAAGCACAGACCCCCAACTCTTCAGTGTATCATCTTCAAACTAGTGCCTAGGTTGTAATTTTAACAGGCTTTGCCGATGTGCTATCAGATCTCAGTCGTGCAGTATATGATAAGTTGAATTGGTTCCCTAGTTATGTTTGCTTTTGTGAATTTTCTTTGCTATAAAGTGAGCACTTTCAGCCTAAGAAAATATTATGTGTGATTTCATGTTGAAAATCAGATACTGTGAATACTTGGCTAGTTGTGCTGGACAAAGCACTAAAAATGGGAAAGATAATCTATACTCAGAATTATTTATTAATGCCAGGAAGGAAATATTTCTTTCTCTTCCATTTTAGAAGGGGTTACATGTTAATAACTACCTTCAAGTGATTGATTTCCATCCTCAAAAGACGGTACTATTTGAAGAACCTATCTGTGCTGCCAACAGGCCAAACATTCTACAGGGGTAGAAGTTAGAAAAAGCTTGTGTAAGAGGCCTACTCCATAGTTCTTCTCCACAGGTGAACCCATTGTGCAAAAATTAGGTGGACTGAGAAGAGATTAACAATCATTTATCCTTTCAATTACCTAGCTAAACACTTTAACAAAGGTAATGATTGTTTAAATTCTCATTGCACAAATTAGTTGTGTGATTCCTATCACCTAGCTGCAATCTGACACATTCCACTCCAATAAAAAGAAAAATACTTAAATGGTTCTACTAGTGAATTTGCCAAACATTTAAGAAGAAAACAAGAATTCTTAAACTCCTTTAGAAATATATATTTTTTAATATATTTTTTAAGTTTATAAGGTTGAGACAAAAGATTTGAGTGTCAAACAAACACACAAGAATCAGAGTTTTTACAGTTTTACAGTTTCAAACTATTGTAATAATTCAAAGGATTCAGGTGACTGGAAGACACAAAGTGAAGCAGGAGTCTGAGACTGCCAATGTAGCTTGCCCAGGTTCTTTCTTATTGCAATAGGATGCTCTCTGACCCAGATATAAAACGTGATCTCCAATGATGCATTAAGAATATCACTTACAAAAAGTCATGAAATCTATTTTGGTCATGAAATCTCTCCCTATAATATTCCAGTAATTACAGAGGAACATCAATATTTTCCTGTAGGTCATGTACCCCATGGAACCTAAATCCCATATTAATTTACCAAGAGCAAACTAGAAGGACAAGACATATCCTGCTATTAATAACATTCCATTATCCATATTCTAATAAACATCACTAGGAAGAGACCCACTAAGTATGTGTTCATGAAGATTTGACCAGATCATTTCTTCCTCTTATTCTCATTCAGTCTCTCCCAACCCATCATTCTACCTCTCTCTGTCTTCTCTGTTTCTACCTCTGTGACTCCTTTCTCCACCCATGCACTCTCTCTCCCCCTTCCACCATCCCTCTTTCTCTTGGTTACCATGAAACAGCAGATGAGTTACAGACCCATTATCAATCCTTTCCTTTCAATAACCATAAAATGTTTAAAGGTCAGTAACATTACAAGAAAGGGAAATTACAACCCAATTTGTGTATCTCTTCAACACAGACACAAAACTCTAAAAAGTAATAGCTAACTATAGCCACTGATATATAAGTAGGTGAAACACCAGGTTAAGTCAGTTTTACTCACAGAATTTAAGATTGTTTGAACTCAGTCAAAGGAATTCACCATGTTAAGGCTGCAAGGGGGAAAAAATCATACAAACAACATGGTAGATATACAAAAAGTATTTGATAAAAACAAATACCCATTCTCAATAAATTTCATAGCAAAAGCTGTAGCAAATTAAGCATAGAAGGTATAGTGGGTTTAATAGTGTTCCCCAAAAATTCACATTCACTAAAACCTCAATGTGGCCTTATTTGGAGATCAACCACGTATATTTAATTAAGGAAAGGCTCTAGATGAGGTCATCCTGAACTAGAGTGGACCTGCAAATCAAACGAGTGACCTCAAAGGTACAAAGAAGGATACAGAGAAGCAAAAGAAAGGAGGCTTTATGAAGACAGAGGCAGAGATTACAATTATGCCTCCACAAACCAAGGAATGTCAGCAACCACCAGAAGCTGGAGGAGGCAAAGAAAAATTATTTCCTAGAATCTTCAAAGGGAGCATGGCTCTGTCAGCACCTTGATTTTGGACGTCTGTCCTCCAGAACTTTGAAAGAACTAATTCCTGAGCTTCCCTGGTGGCTTAGTGTAAAGAATCCGACTGCCAATTCAGGAGACACAGTTCCATCCCTAATCCAGGAAGATCCCACATGCTGTGGAGCAACTAAGCCCATACACCACAACTGCTGAGCCTGTGCCCCACTGCCTGGGAGGTGCAACTACCGAGCCCACGTGCAACAACTACTGCAGCCTGCATGCCTAGAGTCCATACTCCGCAACAAGGGAAGAAACTGCAGTGAGAAGCCCATGCAGCACAACCGGAACTAACTCCCATCACTGCAACTAGAGAAAAGCCCAGCAACAAAGACCCAGCATAGCCAAAAACAAATAAATAAATATTTTTTTAATGTTCAAGGAAAGTCAAGAAAAATTAAAAATTAAAAAATAACAAATTTCTGAATAAATAAATTTTTTAAGCCACTAAGTGTGTGGTATTTTGTACAGCAGCCCTAGGAAACTAATTCTGTATATTTACATAAAAACTACAATATATACTGCAGAAAACATGAAATATTCAGAGCTTTCCTCCAAGATCAAAAATATGTCCACATTCTTGCTGTAAGTACTTCTGTTTTACATTTTAATGAGGGTTTTATGAGTAAAATAAGGTAGGAATACTAAATAAAATGTATACATATTTAAGGTTATAAATAAAACTGGTATTCTTCCTAGACAACATTGTCATGTACAAGTTAGTTATCTTTCTCATAGGCTTATATAAGCATCTTCATAATAGTACTGAGAACCCTACTGCCTGCTTTATTTGAAGAAGGAAATGGCACCCACTCCAGCATTCTTGCCTGGAGAATTCCATGGACAGAGGAGCTTGGTGGGCTATAGCCCATGGGTTCACAAAGATGTGGACACAACTGAGTGATTAACACTTTCATTTCTAGGCAGGGAACCAACTGATGTAAAGCAAGGTATCTCACCCTCAGCATCATTAATATTAATATTGAGGCAATTAAGTCTTTGTTTGGGAAACTGTTCTATATGCTGTGCAATTTGGGGCAGTATCCCTGCCAGTAGCAGCAAATCTTCCTCCCGAATTTTGATAACCCAGAATACCTCCATACAGTGCCAAACGTCACCTACAGACAATATACTGAGATGAGAATCATTGTTTTAAGGGGTATCATGGGATACCCCTCAGTTCATTCTTATGGAGTTTAGGTTACGTACAACCTGGTCTAGCAAAAAAGCAAATCTACCTACTAAAAACTATAAGATAATGATGAAAGACTGAAGATTACACAAATAAATGGAAAGGTATTCTGTGCTCATGCATTGAAAGAATTAGTACTATCAAAATATCCATACTACTCAAAGCATGTATAGATTCAACACAATCTCTATCAAACTCTAATGGGATTATTTACAGAAATAGAATACACAAATATAAAGTTGGTATGGAACTTCCCCCATAAAAAACATGTAGCCAGAGAAATCTTCATAAAGAACAAAGCTGGAGGCATCATGCTCCCTGATTTCAAAATCTATTACAATGCTACAGTCATCAAAACAGTTATTGTATGAATGCAGAAATAGACACATTGATCAATGGAACAAATTAGAGATCCCAGAAATAAACCCACACATAACCATTCAATTAATATATGACAAAACAGCCAGTAACACTTAATGAGAATAGGACAGTTTTTTCAATAAATGGTATTGAAAAAGTTGGAAAGACACATGCAAAACAAAGAAACTGAATCATTACCTCACTTCAGTTCAGTCACTCATTTGTGTCCAAGTCTTTGAAACCCCATGGACTGCAGCATGCCAGGCCTCTGTGTCCATCACCAACTCAAACTCATGTCCATGGAGTCAGTGATGCCATCTAACATCTCATCCTCTATCATCCCCTTCTCCTCCTGCTTTCAATCTTTCCCAGCACCAGGGTTTTTCCAATGAGTCAGTTCTCACATCAGGTGGCCAAAGTATTTGGAATTTCAGCTTCAGCATCAGTCCTTCCAATGAATATTCAGGACTGATTTCCTTTAGGATGGACTGGTTGGATCTCCTTGCAGTCCAAGGGATTCTCAAGAATCTTCAACACAGTTCAAAAGCATCAATTCTTCGGGTCTCAGCTTTCTTTAAGTCCAACTCTCACATCCATACATGACTACTGGAAAAACAATAGCTTTTAGAAGACCTTTGTTGCCAAAGTAATGTCTCTGCTTTTTAATATGCTATCTAGGTTGGTCATAGCTTTTCTTCCAAGGAGCAAGTGTGTTTTAATTTCATGGCTGCAGTCACCATCTGTAGTGATTTTGGAGCCCCCAAAAATAAAATCAGCCACTGTTTGCACTGTTTCCCCCTCTATTTGCCATGAAGTGATGGGACCAGATGCCATGATCTTAGTTTTCTGAATGTTGAGCTTTAAGCCAACTTTTTCACTCTCCTCTTTCACTTTCATCAAGAGGCTTTTTAGTTCTTCACTTTCTGCCTAAGAGTGGTGTCATCTGCATATCTGAGGTTATTGATATTTCTCCCAGCAATCTTGATTCCAGCTTGTGCTTCATCCAGCCCAGCATTTCTCATGATATACTCAGCATATAAGTTAAATAAGCAGGGTGACAACATACAGCCTTGACGTACTCCTTTTCCTATTTGAAACCAGTCTGTTGCTCCATGTCCAGTTCTAACTGTTGCTTCTTGACCTGCATACAGATTTCTCAGGAGGCAGGTCGTGTGGTCTGGTATACCCATCTCTCTCAGAATTTCCCACAGTTAGTTGTGATCCACACAGTCAAAGGCTTTGGCATAGTTAATAAAGCAGAAGTAGATGTTTTCCTGGAACTCTCTTGCTTTTTTGATGATCCAACAGATGTTGGCAATCTGATCTGTGGTTCCTATGTCTTTTCTAAATCCAGCTTGAACATCTGGAAGTTCATGGTTCACGTATTGTTGAAGCCTGGTGTGGAGAATTTTGAGCTAGCATGTGAGATGAGTGCAATTGTGCGGTAGTTTGAGCATTCTTTGGCATTGCCCTTCTTAGGGATTGGAATGAAAACTGACCTTTTCCAGTCCTGTGGCCACTGCTGAGTTTTCCAAATTTGCTGGCATATTGAGTGCAGCACTTTCACAGCATCATCTTTCAGGATTTGAAATAGCTCAACTGGAATTCCATCACCTCCACTAGCTTTGTTCGTAGTGATGCTTTCTAAGGCCCACTTGACTTCACATTCCAGGATGTCTGGCTCTAGGTGAGTGATCACACCATCATGATTATCTGGGTCATGAAGATCTTTTTTGTACAGTTCTGTGTATCCTTGCCACCTCTTCCTAATATCTTCTGCTTCTGTTAGGTCCATACCATTTCTGTCCTTTATCGAGCCAATCTTTGCATGAAATGTTCCCTTGGTATCTCTACTTTTCTTGAAGAGATCTCTAGTCTTTCCCATTCTGTTGTTTTCCTCTATTTCTTTGCATTGATCACTGAGGAAGGCTTTCTTATCTCGTCTTGCTATTTTTGGAACTCTGCATTCAGATGCTTATATCTTTCCTTTTCTCCTTTGCTTTTTGCTTCTCTTCTTTTCATAGCTATTTGTAAGGCCTCCTCAGACAGCCATTTTGCTTTTTTGCATTTCTTTTCCATGGGGATTTTCTTGATCCCTGTCTCTTGTACAATGTCACAAACCTCTGTCCATAGTTCATCAGGCACTCTATCAGATCTAGGCCCTTAAATCTATTTCTCCCTTCCATTGTATAATCATAAGGGATTTGATTTAGGTCATACCTGAATGATCTAGTGGTTTTCCTCACTTTCTTCAATTTAATTCTGAATTTGGCAACAAGGAGTTCATGATCTTAGCCACAGTCAGCTTCCGATCTTGTTTTTGCTGACTGTATAGAGCTTCTCCATCTTTGGCTGCAAAGAATATAATCAATCTGATTTCAGTGATGGCCATCTGGTGAGGTCCATGTGTAGAGTCTTCTCTTGTGTTGTTGGAAGAGGGTGTTTGCTATGACCAGTGTGTTCTCTTGGCAAAACTTTGTTAGGCTTTGCCATTCTTAATTTTTTATTCCAAGGCCAAATTTGTCTGTTACTCCAGGTGTTTCTTGACTTTCTACTTTTGCATTACAGTCCCCTATAATGAAAAGAACATCTTTTTTGGGTGTTAGTTATTATTCTCAGTTAAATAAATCAAAGAATGGTAAACATCATATTACCTAAATTATATGAGAAATCTAAAAAATCAAACAAATACCCAAGCTCATGAATACAAAAACAGATTTCTTGTTGCCAGAGTAAGGGTTGATGGAGTGGGAAAATGGGTGAAGGGAGTCTAAAAAAACTAACTTCTAGTTAAAAAAAAAAAAGTCATGGAGATACAATGTTCAGCAAGGTGACTATAGTTAATAACTATACTGTATATTTGAAAGTCACTAAGAGAGTTATCTCAAAAGTTACTATCATAAGAAAAATTTTTTTTCTTAACTACATATAGTGACAGGTGTTAATTAGATTTATTGTAGTGATCATTTCACAGTGTATACAAATATTGAATCATTATTTTGTAAACCTAAAAAGAATACATATAATGTTGCATGTCAGTTGCATCTCAATTTAAGAAGATGCTGTTAAGAAAATGAATAGACTAACCACTGACACTAATAGACTAACCCTGCTTATTTAACTTATATGCAGAGTTCATCAAGAGAAATGCTGGGCTAGAAGAAGCACAAGCTGGAATCAAGATTGCCAGGAGAAATATCAATAACCTCAGATTTGCAGATGACACCACCCTTATGGCAGAAAGTGAAGAGGAACTAAAAAGCCTCTTGATGAAGGTGAAAGAGGAGAGAGAAAAAGTTGGCTTAAAACTCAACATTCAGAAAACAAAGATCATGGCATCTGGTCCCATCACTTCATGGGAAATAGATGGGGAAACAGTGGAAACAGTGGCAGACTTTATTTTTGAGAGCTCCAAAATCACTGCAGATGGTGACTGCAGCCATGAAATTAAAAGATGCTTACTCCTTGGAAGGAAAGTTATGACCAACCTAGATAGCATATTGAAAAGCAGAGACATTACTTTGCCAACAAATGTCCGTCTAGTCAAGGCTATGGTTTTTCCAGTGGTCATGTATGGATGTGAGAGTTGGACTGTGAAGAAAGCTGAGTGCCGAAGAACTGATGCTTTTGAACTGTGGTGTTGGAGAAGACTCTTGAGAGTCCCTTGGACTGCAAGGAGATCCAACCAGTCCATTCTGAAGAAGATCAGCCCTGGGATTTCTTTGGAAGGAATGATGCTAAAGCTGAAACTCCAGTATTTTGGCCACCTCATGCAAAGAGTTGACTCATTGGAAAAGACTCTGATGCTGGGAGGGATTGGGGGCAGGAGCAGAAGGGGACGACAGAGGATGAGATGGCTGGATGGCATCACTGACTGGATGGACGTGAGTCTGAGTGAACTCCGGGAGTTGGTGATGGACAGGGAGGCCTGGCGTGCTGCGATTCATGGGGTCGCAAAGAGTCGGACACGACTGAGCGACTGATCTGAACTGAACCTCTGAGAATATACACACACATACACACACCAAGAAATAATATACAGAATAGGTATATAATTTAGAATATATAAATAGAACTCACATATCAAGAAGGTACAAATATATAAATAACTTAAACAATAAAAAGGCAAACATCCCTTAAAAGGTAGATTTCTTACAAAGCTAAACATAGTCTTACCATATGTCCAGCAATTGCACTGTTTGGTATTTACAGAAATGAATTGAAAATATAAATCCAAACAAAAATCTGCATGTGAATGTTTATAGCAGTATTATTCATAATTGACAAAACTTGGAAGCAACCAAATGCCCTTCCATAAATGAGTGAGATATACAGACAATGTAATATTATTTAGCAATAAAAAGAAATGAGCTATCAAACCATGAAAAGACATGGTAGAACTTTAAATGCATACTGCTAAACCAATCTGAAATGGCTATAAACTATATGATTTCAACTATATGACTGTTTGGAAAAGGCAAGACTGGAGATGGTGAAAAAGATTAATGGTTGCCAAGGGAAGGTTAGGGGCTAAGAATAAATCAACTGAGTGCCGAGGTCCAGCCCCGGCTGATCCAGGGTATTCGAAGGGTGATGGCATCGGCGACCTATTCAAATGGTAATTAGAAATATAAAGAGTAATAGAATGAGGATAGCTCAGTAGGAAAATGCAGTGGAGAAAAGAGGCTGAGTAGCTTGGTTTACGCGGAAAATCAATATAACCCGTGACACCAGGTTAGCTCTGACCACGGAGGCCGCAGGCGCCCTCTCGAATAGCGGAAGGTGCCCCACCTTAGACACCTTCTCGAGTGGGTCTTAGAAGCCCAGGCAAATAAATGGTCGCAGAGGATATCCGCGCTTCAGATGGAGACTTCAGCCAGAATGTGAAAAGAATGACATGGGGAGACCAAGCTTGGTGAGCAAGGCCCGTAGCTTTATTTTTAACAGGGGCTCATATACCCTAAGTTACACATAGAGGATAATAGGGGATGCAAAGTCAGCAGTCTTTGACCATTATAAAAAACCAGGGTTTCTTTCCTGCAAATTTATTGTATACAAATGGTTTAGGTGATTTACATCATCTTCTGGCCAGAAGGCCTATTAACATTTTATGACTCTTGACAAGGACTTATCAACAAAGACTTATTTTCTCTAAGAGTAATTATTTTAAGGTTTGGCGCCATCTTCCAAAGATAAAATTGCATTCCTATAGGGTGGATGTGTAATGGGTTTACAACAAAGGAAAGATTTTATTACCTTAAGGGTCTAAAGTTACTAACACCAAGGCCACTACTTATTTTTTCTACATACCAACTATATTAATTAATACACATTCAAGGATACAATTCAGGGGATGTGAAAACTTGGCAACAAGCATTGGCTCATCAATGAAATCCTTTACTAGTTTATTCTGACAGTTTCTAACTCTCTGAGAGGCTCTAAGCTATTTGAATATCTTAAGCTTCCCGTGCCCCTCGAGGCTGGGAGACTGTAAACAATCTTATGCCTAGCTGTAGGAGTCCGGGTAAACTTGTCAGGCGAGTTAGAGAGCCATCTGAGGGGTTTGGATTTAAACACTCCTAATTGCCCAGGAACTTTATTAATTGGAGCTGTAAGTTAACTCTTTGACAGGGAGAGCGAGATGGTGGTGGGGGACAGCCCCCAGTAAAGTCAGAGGTGAGAGCACAAAGCAATAAAGTAGGCAGACTCTGGTTTTTTTTGGGGGGAAGATGCTCGAGAATATCCAGGGGGACTCCTGAGGCTCGATCCCGCCTTTGCCTATGCCAAGCCTCCTTCCTCATGACCTTTGTCACGAGTGGAATGCCTCACCGGCTCCCAGCAACTGAGCATTGAGGATTTTTTGTGAGTGAAACTATTCTGCATGATTATATGATGATGGATACATGTCATTATATCCTTCTCAATACCCATAGAATGTACAACACAAAGAACGTAGTGTAATGTAAACTGTCAGTCAGTCAGTTCAGTTGCTCAGTTGTGTCCAACTCTTTGCAACCCCATGGACTGCAGCACACCAGTCCTCCCTGTCCATCACCAACTCCCGGAGAATGCTCAAACTCATGTCCTTGGAGTCAGTGATGCCATCCAACCACCTCATCCTCTGTCGTCCCCTTCTCCCGCTTTCAATCTTTCCCACCATCAGGGTCTTTTCTAATGAGTCAGTTCTTTGCATCACGTAGCCAAAGTATTGGAATTTCAGCTTCAGCATCAGTCCTTCCAATGAATATTCAGGACTGATTTCCTTTAGGATGGACTGGTTGGATCTCCTTGCAGTCCAAGGGACTCTCAAGAGTCTTCTCCAACACCACAGTTCAAAAGCATCAATTCTTCGGGTCTCAGCTTTCTTTAAGTCCAACTTTCACATCCATACATGACTACTGGAAAAACCATAGCCTTCACTAGATGGACCTTTATTGGCAAAGTAATGTCTCTGCTTTTTAATATGCTGTCTTAGTTGGTCATAACTTTTCTTCCAAGGAGCAAACGTCTTTTAATTTCATGGCTGCAGTCACCATCTACAGTGATTTTGTAGCCCCCCAAAATAAAGTCTGTCATTGTTTCCACTGTTTCCCCATCTATTTGCCATGAAGTGCTGGGACAGGATGCCATGATCTTAGTTTTCTGAATGTTGAGTTTTAAGCCAACTGTAGACTTTAGTTAATAATAATGTATCAGTACTGGCTCATCCAGAGAAGGCAATGGCACCCTACTCCAGTACTCTTGCTTGGAAAATCCCACGGATGGAGGAGCCTGGAAGGCTGCAGTCCATGAGGTTGCTAAGAGTCGGACACAACTGAGCGACTTCACTTTCACTTTTCACTTTCATGCATTGGAGAAGGAAATGGCAACCCGCTCCAGTGTTCTTGTCTGGAGAATCCCAGGGACAGAAGAGCCTGGTAGGAGGCCATCTATGGGGTCGCACAGAGTCAGACACAACTGAAGCGACTTAGCAGCAGCAGCAGCAGCATTGGCTCATCAGTTGTAGCAAATACACCACTCTATGGCAAGATGTTAATGTAAAAGGACTTTGTGGAGGGCATGTGAGGAGGAATATGGGGATTCTATGCATAATTTTTCTGTAAATCTAAAACTGTGCTAAAAACTAAAGTTTATTCACTTAAAAAATACTGATTGAGATTTTCCCAGTCTAATTTGGCACTATTTTGAAACTCCCTTAATTTGCTCAAATATCAATTCACTATTTCTCAAAATTCCAAGTGTGACAAGTGGCTAAGAGTGTAGATGATGGTTCTAAAACTTATATTGGTGCCAAAAAGTCGTTCACATAACATGCAGTAACTCAATGAACATCTAAAGCAAACCTAAAATTCTCTAATCTTTGAGAAAAAAGAATATATTTTCAGAGTAAAAAGTTACTGCTCAGTATCATATTGAATTTTTTGATTTCTCAGTAACTGTTCTGCCAATTGTAATAATTTACCCTTGGGAAAACTAATGTGCACAGAAGATCTGGTTTCCACTAGAAGAAATTATGGACAATATCCAGTCCTGCTAATTGACTTCCTTTCTAATTGTATGAACTATTTTTAACTCTCTGTATTAAGAAATGAAGAAATGGTGGCAATTCAAAAAGATTATTAACTTCCTGTGTGCTTCAATCTCTTGCAGCTGCTGCTGAGTGAAGTGTGCAACTGAGCAGGTACCTAGAAAACCTGTTCTCCAAAGCCTAGCAACTGGTTCCAGTTTGCTTGCAAATCTTCCTTCCTCTATCTCCAGTTTCCTTTTGAATGATTTTCATTCACATTTTTTATTTCCTCCTGGTCTCATTTTCATTATTTCAATTGTATTGTGAGGTAAATTTATCTTCAAAGAGCACTTATCTTTACTAAATTTATCTGTGAAGGGGCTTCAATTTTCCATTCTTTTTCTCTCCAAAATTAGATTCCTGGAAATAAAAATTTATGTCTTAGCTATTTCATTCCAACAAACCACAATATGGCAGAGCAAGCTATCTTTATGTTTGGAAAGAATTGAATATCAAGTCTTAAAAATTAAAATTACTAAAAAAAAGTTTATTGAGTACTCCTTATGTGCTAGAGCATGGTCTGATGTTTTCCATTTATTACTTCACTTAATCCTCACAACAACGCTATAAGGTAAGTACTATTATCATCCTTATTTTACAGATGAGGAAACTGAGGAAAAGAGAAATGAAGTAACTCACCCAAGGACAACCTAACTAGTAAATCAAGGAGATGGAGATTTGGACCCAGGTAGTCTGGTCCCAGAATCCATGCTTTTAGTTATGACATTATACTATTTATGAAATTGTTCTTATATTATTTTTCTTATTTCTTCCACTAATTTCAAATTTTTCTTAGAAATTAGAAAATCCATAAACATTTCTTGTAAAATATAGGAAACAAGAGGTAATATTTAGGGAAAATATAAAATCATCTGAAACCCTACAAACTAAAGATCTTGCAGTATATAGTCTAAATATTTCTATACATGTTTACTTTATATGCAGTGTTTTGTACTCTATAATCTCTTTTAACTTAATGACAAATTATGTATTTTAGGTTAGTTTATCAAAACTTCTAATTTATTATATGTGCATCAAAAATGTTATGATAATAAATCCAAAGGTATTTAAAAGTTCTCATCCTTATTTATGTAGCAAATTGCTTTTTACAGGAACCTTGCTTATCAAAACTGTACTGTTCTTTTGAATTGTTGATCAAATATCTGATAATGTTTTTCTGCTCAGCAATATTTCTATACTATGTTTTATGTTAATACTCCACTATAACTGGAGGGAAATTGTCAGATACTCTGTAGTATCTATAAACGTTTTGTTTGAGGCAAAAGAGAAAGGTATCTTTCTAGTTTTATTGTATTAGGTATAGAATCTAATTGGAAGTGTAGGGTGTTGAGATCACTCTGAGAGGCACATTACAGGAAAGTGGCTCGTTTTCAGATTGTCCCATCAGTGTACAAGTATCAGTGAATTCAATTCCTGAAGTCATTTGCTGGAGATTTGCTCCAAATTCATCACAGGGGCTTCAAGGCCCCTGATTTTGCTTATTAATCACTACCATAAGGATGTTAGTGAAGATTATCCTTTAGTAGTTCCAAATTGTGCCATAAATAGGGCTACATATTGGGGCATACAAAATCAGCTAACAGTTCCTTTCCTTGAAAATCTTAGCTGAAAATAGAGAACTAATATACAAGAAATTCTAATATATTTTCTTATAAAGAACACATAAGATATAACTAACAATAGTTTATAGAGAGAAGCTATTTACTCTGGTTACAGTCTTCAATAAATTTTCCAGAGTAGGTGACATTTAATGTATGTCTTGAAGAATAAAGGGAAAAAGGACAAATAAATTCCATATGTCATGGTATTTTTTCACATTTATCTGTCTTTGCATATGTTTTTATTTGGGTTATTCCTGGTCATCACAAAGCAGAACCATTAAGGCTTTTGAGACTTTGGTTGACATTCTAACTCTGCCAGTTAGGAGCTATATAAACCAGAGCAGGCTATCAAATAATGGTGATGAAATGTATTTGCCTATAAAGTGGGAGAAGTATAACTTATTTCTTATAATATTATGAGGACTTGAGAGGATATGGGTAAAACTATCTAGCACAAATGTTGCTTCCCTTTTCCCTTTAGGCATCGCATTAACATTGAGTGCAGGAACAAAGGGGCCAGGAAAAGAGCTTCTACATGCGAAGCTTTGTATTTTAACCTGGGAAAGAAAACTTTGCCCAGAAGACCTTATTCTATATGTCATTATACAAATATAGGTTATATGTTCTTCATAAAGCAGCTCATGGCCAAGTGACATTGGATTATCATGTTTCATCTGGGGATGAGAATAAGGATATACCCTCTTTCAAAATTAAGAAATCTCTACCAAATACCTAAATAGGTAGGTGTTCCATTATCCAGAAATGGGGAGGGAAAAGGCTTTGGGATGGGCAACATATATAGTAATTAATTGGAGATGAAGGAAATGGGTTGATTGATGCTTCTAGATCCATATGGAAATCTAGTATACTTGGAGGTGCTGGCTTTGAAAAGCAGTTCTTGGAGCATGTACTCTGAAAGTTCTGTAGCTCATGATTCAAGTTCTGGCTTTGCCACTTCTCTTTCTGGGGCTCAGTTTCCTCACTGGTGAAATGGGTATAATAAAACTGAATATATCTTAAGGAGACATTAGGAGGTTTGTACTCCCAATGTACTTTGATGATGTACTTACAATTACCTGAGTGTAGAAGACATTCAAATGTTAGCTGTGATCATAGCTGATTCTTAATTATCATCATTATATTTACCATTATTTACACTCAGCCAATATTTTATTTTTAGTTTCTCATTAATTAACATATTTATTAAAAGTGGTCATGGACCAAAGAAGATATCATACCATAAACCAAGTATTATAATTATTAAGTCCTGTGCACCTGAGCTCCATTTAAATTTTAAAAGCCGACAGTAAGGACTGATTAAATATGTTCTAGTGTTTTTGTCTTGGTGATCTTAATAAGCTCAAAGAAGTTTGAGAATATTAATGGACTAAGAAATGTTTAGTTTAGAGCATACAGAATTAGTGTGAAAGTTGTATTAAACTATTAATACAATGATTAATACTTGTAAAACAGAAGAGGTGATGGTTATTTTGTGTGAGAACACTTAGGCAATGGTCAGAAAAACGATCTAAAAATTTTTTTTTGAGAAAAAATAAATTAAAAAGAGATTAACTATGGAATGTTAACTCTTTTGGGTTCTATCTGCAAAATTTACAGTCACAATTTTACCTTCAGATATCATCTATAGTACAATGAATTTGTTGCTAACCTTATTTCTTCCAAATTCTTAAGCTTCTCCTCTCAATCAAGTATATCTAATTTAATTATCAATAAAACAGACAATCTATGTCTGAACCAATGATACCTACTCTTTTTAATTTTTATCCTCAGGTCACTTGAAAATCAGCTTTTCTGTCCCTGTCAATGGGGGGACTAAATGACTCTATGGTCAATGAGTTTGTGTTATTGGCCCTTTCTTGCTCTTGGGAGAAAAGGCTTTTTCTTATTTTGCTATGTTCTTTGCTCTACTTAGGGGTCATCTTGGGAAACCTGTTTATTTTCTTTTTAGTAATTTTTGATTCTCACTTACATTCTCCTATGTACTTCCTACTCGCCAACCTGTCCCTCATTGATGTGGGCCTTTCCTGTACCACAGTCCCCAAGATAATCACAGACCTCTTAAATGAAGACAAAATAATATCTTTCCAAAGTTGTATGACACAGATATGTTTCATCCACACCATAGGAGGAGTGGAGATGGTGTTACTTATAGCCATGGCATTTGACAGGTGCACAGCAATATGTAAGCCTCTTCACTACTTGAAAATCATGAACCCTAAAATATGTGTTTCATTTGTAATCACTGGCTGGATAATTGGGGTGATCCATGCTATGTCTCAATTTTTATTTGTTATAAAATTGCCATTCTGTGGGCCTAATGAAGTAGACAGCTTTTATTGTGACTTTCCTAAGATTATAAAGCTTGCATGCACAGATGGAGCCAAGCTTGAGTTTATTGTTACTGCCAACAGTGGCTTCATGAGCATGGGCACCTTCTTCCTGCTGATCCTTTCCTACTCCTTCATTTTGGTCACTGTCTGGAAACGTTCTTCAGGAGACTTGTCCAAGGCATTTGTCACTTTGTCAGCTCACATCACTGTGGTTTTTTTGTTTTTCACTCCATGCATGTTTCTCTATGTCTGGCCTTCTCCTCCACCATCACTTGATAAAAATCTGTTCATTGTTGACTTTGCTATTACCCCTGTGTTGAATCCTGCCATCTATACACTGAGGAACAAAGACATAAAAGTATCAATAAAAAGATTGCTCAAAAAGATATTTTATTCCAGATTTTGTTGACCACAGCACTTTTTTGAAGCTTGAAAACTGCATATCCAGTTGGCCCATCTCCACTTAGGCACCTCAGACTTATCATTCCCAGAATAGACTCATCATCTGCCATCCTATATCTGCTACTACTTTGTCTGTGGAGTATAAGACCATTGCCATCATGGGAAATGTAAATATATTATACTAAGAATTGATATCCTTACAGAGAACAGCATGATCTGACAAAGAAAATTTTGAATTTTGGGTTATTTTTCAAATAAAAAGATATAATGATATTGCTTCTGTTATTCATGAGGTATAAAAAATAACCTGTAAATGTGTTGTGATTAATGTTAAAAATCACCACATTGAATTGCTATATATATAGTTGCAATGATTTTACTTATTATTTAAAAGAGACAAAATTTGAGAATGCAAGTAGTTTATTTGGAAAGGTTTCCTAGAACACAATTGTTCAGAAGTGGGAACATGAAACAACAAAGAGAAGATGCCAATAAAGGGTATATTAATTGGTATCCTACTACTATACACAAGTGGGGAGAAATCCTGCTGTGACTCTCTAAAAAACTGTATAGACTCTATGACTTACAGTTGTCCCACCTGAGATGCAAGGAAGCTGGTTATTTCTGTACTAGTATAGCTCTCATAGGGACTTCCCTGTAGCTCAAACGGTAAAGAATCTGCGTGCAGTGCAGGAGACCAGAGTTCGATCCCTGGGTCAGGAAGATCCTCTGGAGAAGGGAATGGCAATCCACTCCAGTATTCTTGTATGGAGAATCCCATGGACATAGAAGCCTGGTGGACTATAGTTCATGGAGTTGCAAAGAGTCAGATATGACTGAGCAACTAACACACACATAGCTCTGAGGCATTAACTCCATGGCATTTCTAGGCTTCCCCACACAGTGGGTTGAACAATTTGATAGCCAGGAAAATGTCTTCAGGTAGAATGTTTCTGGAACTCATAGTGTTGCAGAAACCAGTAATCGAGAAAACAAGAACCACGCTCGGAGAGTTGGAGAACTTAGGTTTATTACATCAGTAGGCCCAGAGGAGCTAACGCTCTAAGCTCTGAGCCCCGAACAAAGGGGTTACAAAGTTTTTATAGACAGACTATAGTGGGCAACCCTAGATGTTAATAGTCTGGTTTGAACTAAGGGGCTTCACGCGCATGGGAACAGCAGTCAAGATGGGGATGCCTGACCTTTACACAGACAGGCATGATTAAGTAGGTTTGCAGGGGCTGGGCAATAGCAAAGAGCAGGACAAGGGTGAGTAAGATAAGCTCCAGTTCCTAGTATTGTAAGTCCCCACTTTCTGAGACTGCGTGGACCTCCAGACTTTGCAAGGAGCAAGCTGAATTACAGAGGCAGAATGAGCAGGATGTTATATAAAATTTTAACTTTTCCTCTTCAGTAATAGAAAACAATGTACATTCTTGGAAATATTAAGTGCAGAGGGACATGCATGAGGTTTTAAGAGCATCAGATGTCTTGCTTAGAGGCATTCACATCCCATATAAGTTCACCGCATCATTAATTTTTCAAACACAAGAGTGTAAATGGAACAAGTGTTAATTTGTCTGGCATTGCACATGCACCTAGGATGGTATTCATCATCATCTTTAATTTTTTTAATGAAGCATAGTTGATTTACAACGTTACATATTACTTTCAGTGTACAGCATAGTGCTTCAGTATTTATGCAGGTTACACTCCATTATAGGCTATTACAAGATATAATGGCTATAATTCCTTGTGCTGTACAGTATATTCTTATTGTTTATCTATTTTATACAAAGTAGTTTGTATCTGATATCCATCAACTTCCTCCTCAACAACCCTTTCTAGATCATCCTTACAATTATCCATCACTTTTGCTGATCGAGATTACTTGCCCAGACTCATATCTTCCTACTTGAGCAGTCTAAGGCCAAGTCCATAATCTTCTCAGACTGTAATTTCTACAGCTGCTCATTTAAAGTTATCATCCATTACTTTTGATGCAAATGTAGCAGCAACTATATTTATTCATGATAATGAAGGTTAATTATCCCTAGAGTGATAGAAACTTGTTTCATTGTCTGATGATCTACTGACACAAGAAAATCAAAATGACCAGAGAGCTACCAAAATTTTAGGTTTATTGGAATCCTTACTCTATCCTCAGAAGGAGCATTTTCCCAACCCTGTAGAGCTCAAAGTTGTAGGTTCAGAAAGCTCAAGTTATCCAATGAAGTGATGGTGAATAAATCCACTCACCATCTACCTTGGGTTCCCAAACCTATGCATTCTGGGGCACAATACTTTATAATATCTAATGGTTCAAAGTTAAAGCTCAGAGTGCCATTTCCAAACTGACTAACTTGCATCTTAACCTATACCTTTAAAAAGTAATTCCCACATTCTATGAGCTGACAACTTCTGTTCACTGAAGCACCAGTGGATCACTTGATTGTGTGCTTGTTTCTACTTTTTTTCTTGTCAATATATTCCTTTGTCCTAAGCAATGTTATGAAGGACATTAAGAATTCTATGTGTTTTTGGATCACCTAACGTCCAAGGTCCATCTAGTCAAGGCTATGGTTTTTTCAGGGTCATGTATGGTTGTGAAAGTTGGACTGTGAAGAAAGCTGAGTGCCGAAGAATTGATGCTTTTACACTGTGGTGTTGGAGAAGACTCTGGAGAGTCCCTTGGACTGCAAGGAGATCCAACCAGTCCATTCTGAAGGAGATCAGCCCTGGGTGTTCTTTGGAAGGAATGATGCTAAAGCTGAAACTCCAGTATTTTGGCCACCTCATGCGAAGAGTTGACTCATTGGAAAAGACTCTGATGCTGGGAGGGATTGGGGGCAGGAGGAGAAGGGGACAGTAGAGGGTGAGATGGTTGGATGGCATCACCGACTCGATGGACATGAATTTGAGTTAACTCCAGGAGTTGGTGATGCACAGGGAGGCCTGACGTTCTGCAATTCATGGGGTCGCAAAGAGTTGGACATGACTGAACAAATGAACTGAATGGCCAAGGTATTGCTGTAAGAGTAGTTAAAGCCATACCTGGAAAATATATGTATTCCAGAAAAACAACTTGTTGTTCTTCCAACATGGAAGAGATCCAATATAAATAACTTGCCATTAAGTTGACGATAAAATTACTAAATAGATGGAACCATATCAAGCATTGAGCACTCATCCATGTGTGCTTCTGAAAGGTCAAACATTTAAGGGTGGCAATAGCTAGAATTGCCTTTATGAGAAGTAACCATTCTGAAAGAACTCATAGAAAAACTTCATTCTTTCCATTTATAATTATTTCATTCATGGGCCCAGTGTACAAGTAAAAAAACCACAGAAAGACTTCATCCTTGCCTTTTAAAACTTCATTAATGGGCCATTGTGTAAGCCTTGGAGTGCCTAATCCAGGTTATCAACTCTGCTATTTAACACTATTCCTGGGCTACAATAAGATAAGGAAAATAAATAAGATGTATTTATTTGTATTTTTATGTCTTTCTTCCTGCTTTCCAGCTAAAGGAGCAATTATATCACATCTCAATATGGCCCAAGTATAACTATCACTATCCATTTTAAGTGACAATGTCACAGTTATGCAGAAATAATAAAACTGATTAACACTTCTGAGGACAAATATTATAGACAAGAGTCACTTGAAATGTCCAGCAAAGAGCTAGATTGATTGCTATTTTTGCTTTCCCTAAAAACACAAAACAGAAAGATTCAGTTCAGTCGTTCAGTCATGTCCAACTCTGCAACCCCAGGGACTGCAGCACGCCAAGCCTCCCTGTCCATCACCAACTCCCAGTGTTTACCCAAACTCATGCCCATTGAGTTGGTGATGCCATCCAACCATCTCATCCTCTGTTGTTTCCTTCTTCTCCCACTTTCAATCTTTCCCAGCATCAGGGTCTTTCCAATGAGTCAGCTCTTTGCATCAGGTGGCCAAGTACTGGAGTTTCAGCTTCAGTATCAGTCCTTCCAATGAATATTCAGGACTGATCTCCTTTAGGATGGACTGGTTGGATCTCCTTGCACTGCAAGGGACTCTCAAGAGTATTCTCCAACACCACAGTTCAAAAGCATCAATTCTTCAGTGCTCAGCTTTCTTTAAGCCCAACTTTCACATCCATACATGACTACTGGAAAAACCATAGCCTTGACTAGATGGACCTTTCTTGGCAAAGTAATGTCTCTGCTTTTTAATATGCTATCTAGGTTGCTCATAATTTTCCTTTCAAGGAATAAGCATGTTTTAATTTCAAGGCTTCAGTCACCATTTGCAGTGATTTTGGAGCCCAAAAAAATAAAGTCTGCCATTGTTTCCACTGTTTTCCAATCTATTTGCCATGAAGTGATGGGACCGGATGCCATGATCTTAGTTTTCTGAATGTTGAGCTTTAACCAACTTTTCACTCTCCTCTTTCACTTTCATCAAAAGGCTCTTTAGTTCTTCACTTTCTGCCATAAGGGTGGTATTATCTGAATATCTGAGGTTATTGATATTTCTGCCAGCAATCTTGATTCCAGCTTGTGCTTCATCCAGCCCAGCATTTCTCATGATGTACTCAACATATAAGTTAAATAAGCAGGGTGACAATATACAGCCTTGACGTACTCCTTTTCTTATTTGGAACCAGTCTGTTGTTCCATGTCCAGTTCTAACTGTTTCTTCCTGACCTGCATATAGGTTTCCTAAGAGGTAGGTCAGTTGGTCTGATATTCCCATCTCTTTCAGAATTTTCCACAGTTTATTGTGATCCACACAGTCAAAGGCTTTGGCATAGTCAATAAAGCAGAAATATATGTTTTTCTGAAACTCTCTTGCTTTTTCAATGATCCAGAGAATGTTGGCAATTTGATCTCTGGTTCCTCTGTCTTTTCTAAAACCAGCTTGAACATCTGAAAGTTCATGGTTCACGTATTGTTGAAGCCTGGTGTGGAGAATTTTGAGCTAGCATGTGAGATGAGTGCAATTGTGCGGTAGTTTGAGCATTCTTTGGCATTGCCCTTCTTAGGGATTGGAATGAAAACTGACCTTTTCCAGTCCTGTGGCCACTGCTGAGTTTTCCAAATTTGCTGGCATATTGAGTGCAGCACTTTCACAGCATCATCTTTCAGCATTTGAAATAGCTCAACAGGAATTCCATCACCTCCGCTAACTTTGTTTGTAGTTATCCTTCCTAAGGCCCACTTGACTTCACATTCCAGGATGTCTGGCTCTAGGTGAGTGATCACACCATTGTGATTATCTGAGTCATGAAGATATTTTTTGTACAGTTCTTCTGTGTATCCTTGCCACCTTTTCTTAATATCTTCTGCTTCTGTTAGGTCCATACCATTTGTCCTTTATTGAGCCCATATTTTCATCAAATGTTCCTTTGGTATCTCTAATTTTCTTGAAGTGCTCTAGTCTTTCCCATTTTATTGTTTTCCTCTATTTCTTTGCACTGATCACTGAGGAAGGCTTTTTTATCTCTCCTTGCTAGTCTTTGGAACTCTGCATTCAAATGGGTATATCTCTCCTTTTCTTCTTTGCCTTTAGCTTCTATTCTTTTCACAGCAATTTGTAAGGCCTCCTCAGACAGCCATTTTGCTTTTTTGCACTTCTTTTTCTTGGGGATGGTCTTAATCCCTGTCTCCTGTATAATGTCACAAACCTCTGTCCATAGTTCATCAGGCACTCTGTTTATCAGATCTAGGCCCTTAAATCTATTTCTCACTTCCACTGTATAGTCATAAGGGATTTGATTTAGGTCATACCTGAATGATCTCGTGGTTTTCCCTACTTTGTTCAATTTAAATCTGATTTTGGCAATAGGGAGGAAAATAATGAGATGGAGGAAATAAATGGAATATCAGTTCCAGAAACAAGAAAGATAGCACTAAGTCGTGTTCAACTCTTTTGATCCCATTAACTGTAACCTGCCAGGCTCCTCTGTCCATGGGATTCTCCAGGCAAATACTGGAGTGGGTTGCCATTTTCTTCTCCAGGGGATCTTCCTGATCCAGGAATTGAACCCAGGTCTCCCACATTGCAGGCTAATGGTCTATCAACTGAGCTACATAGGAAGCTCCAGAAGAAAGTCTTCCCTAACCAGGAATCGAACCCCGGCCATTGCAGTGAGAGTACCAAATCCTAACCACTAGACCACCAGTGACACTTATACAGAAATGATAAAATGAGAAACGATAAAGTGGACTCACACTTCTGAGGATAAATATTATAGACGAGTCTTTTGACAATTCCCAGAAAAGTGCTAGATTGATTGCCATATTTGCTTTCCCTAAACACATAAAATAGAAAGATTAACCCATATAATATGAGATGGAGGAAATAAATGAAATATCAGTTCCTTAAACAAACAAATTAGCAATTTCCTAGTGGCTCAGACTAGGAAATTTCCTAGTGGCTCAGACTAAGTAAAGAATCTGCCTGCAATGCAGGAGAACTGGGTTCAATCCCTGTGTCAGGAAGATCCTCTGGAGAAGGGAATGGCAACCCATTCCAGTATTCTTGCCTGGAGAATTCCATGGACAGAGGAGCCTGGTGGGCTACAGTCCATGGGGTCGCCAAGAGTTGAACACAACTGAGCACTAACACTTTCACTAGGTAGGAAATCTGTGCTGTTGAATATATATATTCATGATAATAAAGATACAGTCATTATAATATTTTTAAAGGGCTCAAAGAGATCCAACTTTTATCCCATAATAAATTGGGTTCTCAAAACAAAAGTGGATAAATACATATAATTACAAATAGTTAAACATCTGAACAAACAAGAAAGTTTGTTTTTTGCCTCACAATCAAAATTATATACATACACAGTATTTCAAAATAATTTGGGTCAAAATATTTTAAAATTACCTTATAAAGCAACTTTTAAAAGGGAGGTGAAATTCATATAACTGTAGAATTTATATGAAATTACTCCATTTTAGCAACAAGTAAAAAGTAGAACAGACTGCAAAATAAACAGTTTTTCTTAAATCCATAAGAGAGGGGAGAACAAAGGGCAAATGCACGATACTGGATGCTTGGGGCTAGTGCACTGGGATGACCCAGAGGGATGGTATGGGGAGGGAGAAGGGAGGAGGGTTCAGGATGGGGAACACATGTATACCTGTGGTGGATTCATTTTGATATATGCCAAAACCAATACAATATTGTAAAGTTAAAAAATAAAATAAAAAAATAAGTCAATGTGTCAACAACAACAAAAAAAAGATTAGAGAGAAGGAAAAATATGTTATCACTGTTTACTGGAGCACAGACAAACAGAAACTGCTGCAGAAATCAGTGCCAGGGTAGGAAAACTTGAACCATAATTGATGAATTGGTGGAGGCTCAGTGTGGACAACTTTGAGAGTTAAAAATTGTCTGGGAGATCCAGCCATACAAGATCCCAACAATATTTACTTGAGGAGTTTGAACATATTCCCACAGAAAATACTTTAGAAAAATCTCCTCAGATTTCTAGCAGAGGGAGGGAATAGCGACCATTTTGAAATACATCAGCACACTCTGGTGTGTGTGTGTGTGTGTGTGTGTGTGTGTTTAACAAGCCCTTCCCTCAGAAGAAAACAGTTAACTAAAACCTAAGCTATTGAAGTATTATCTGAGGCTAACTTATCTGGGAAAGGGAAATACCCAGCTCTAGTCCATTCTAGCCAATTTGTTTCATTAAAGGGAGGAGAAACAAAACTGAGAAACACTTGTGAAGCTTACAGTCCAGAGGCATGGGGACACTAAAAGACTAAGACCTAATCATAGGACTATAGAACACTTCCCCTTTTCCCACACCTCCTCACCAATTAACCAAAGCCTTTTTACTGTAGTTTCTTTTCCCCAGTACATCATGTCTAGCCATCAGAGAAAAATTACAAGGCATACGCAATATAAAAAACATAATTTGAAGAGGTAGTGAAAGCATTAGAACTAGACACTGCAGGGACATCAGAATTATCAGGACTCCATCATGGATAAAGTGAGGGACAAATAGAGACTTTCTCAGACAAGCAAGTGAAGGAATTTGTTGCACTAGATATGCCATGAAAAATGTTAAAAGGAGTTCTTGAAAGAAAAAGAAAATAATGTACATCAGAAACTCAGATCTACATACCAAAGTGAAGAGCAGAGAAGAAAGAGGTAAAGGTAAAATAAAAACTTGCATTTTCCTTATTCTTAATTAATCTAATAGATAACAGCTTAAAATAATGATAGCAACAATGTTTTCAATTACATATATGTTTATATCTTATGCTTATATGTATGCTTACATATAAGACTATGTTATATTCTTATGTATGTCTATATCTTATGTTTATATCTTAAGCTTATATGTTTATATCTTATGTTTATGCGTATGTTTATGTCTTATGCTTACATATATGCTTACATATAAGAATAATGAATGACAACAATGAGACAAGAAGTGAGAGGAAGGAATTGGGACTGTTTGTTATTAATAGTATCAGGTATTCACACTACCCATGAAGTTCAGTTCAGTTCAATGGCTCAGTTGTGTCTGACTCTTTGTGACCACATGAACTGCAGCACACCAGGTTTCCCTGTCCATCACCAACTCCTAAAGTCCACCCAAACCCATGTTCATTGACTCGGTGATACCATCCAACCATCTCATCCACTGTAGTCCCCTTCTCCTCCTGCCCTCAATCTTTCCCTGCATCAGGGTCTTTTCCAATGAGTCAGCTCTTTGCATCAGGTGGTCAAGGTATTGGAGTTTCAGCTTCAACATCAGTCCTTCCAATGAATATTCAGGACTGATCTCCTTTAGGATGGACTGGTTGGATCTCTTTTCAATCCAAGGGACTCTCAAAAGTCTTCTCCAACACCACAGTTCAAAAGCATCAATTCTTCAGCACTCAGCTTTCTTTATAGTCCAACTCTCACATCCATACATAAGGACTGGAAAAACCATAGTTTTGACTAGACGGACCTTTGTTGGCAAAGTAATGTCTCTGCTTCATAATATGCTGTCTAGGTTGGTCATAACTTTCCTTCCAAGGAGTAAGCATCTTTTAATTTCATTGCTGCAATCCCCAAAGGTGATATAGTGTTATTTGAAAGTGGACTTAGAAAATTATAAATGTATATTCCAAACTCTAGATTAATAATCAAAAAAAGTAAAAGAGAAAAGAAGTACAAATGATATACTAAGAAAGAAGGAGAAGGGGATAACAGAGGATGACATAGTTGGATGACATCAGCGACTCAATGGACATAGGTTTGGGTAGACTCCGGCAGTTGGTGATGGATAGGGAGGCCTGGCATACTGTGGTTCATGGGGTCGCAAAGAGTCAGACACGACTGAGTGACTGAACTGAATTGAAGAAAGAAGAGCAAGTGGAATCAACTAAAATGCTCAATTAAAACCACAGAAGGTAGGAAAAAGGGGGAAGACAAAAGTAAAAACAAAGAATCGGGACAAAAAATAGAAAACTATAATACATATTGTAGAAATTAATCCAAAATTTAAATAATCACTTCAATTTAAATAATTTTAAATTAAATTTAAATAATTTACTTAATTTAATAGATTTAAATAATTTAAATAATAAATTAAATAATTATTAATAATAAATAAAATAAAAATAAATAAATAAAATAAATAAAAATAATAAATAAATAAATAAAATAATAAATAATAAATTAATAAATAAAAAGTTAATTTAAATAATGCACTTTAAGTGTATCAATTAAAAGACAGAGATTGAATTCTACCAAAAATTCAGAGAAGAGCTAACACCTATCCTACTCAAACTCTTCCAGAAAATTGCAGAGGAAGGTAAACTTTCAAACTCATTCTATGAGGCCACCATCACCCAAATATCAAAACCAAAGATGCCACAGAAAAAGAAAACTACAGGCCAATATCACTGATGAACATAGATGCAAAAATCCTTAACAAAATTCTAGCAAACAGAATCCAATAACATTTTAAAAAGATCATACATCATGACCAAGTGGGCTTTATCCCAGGGATGCAAGGATTCTTCAATATCTGTAAATCAATCAATGTAATACACCACATTAACACATTGAAAAATAAAACCATATGATTATCTCAATATATGCAGAGAAAGCTTTGACAAAATTCAACAACCATTAATGATAAAAACCCTCCAGAAAGCAAGCATAGAAGGAACATACCTCAACATAATAAAAGCTATATATGACAAACCCACAGCAAACATTATCTTCAATAGTGAAACAATGAAAGCATTTCCCCTAAAGTCAGGAACAAGACAAGGGAGCCCATTCTCACCACTACTATTCAACATAGTTTTGGAAGTTTTGGCCACAGCAATCAGAGTAGGAAAAGAAATAAAAGGAATCCAAATTGGAAAAGAAGAAGTAAAACTCTCACTGTTTGCAGATGACATGATCCTCTACCTAGAAAACCCTAAAGACTCCACCAGAAAATTACTAGAGCTAATCAATGAATATAGTAAAGTTGCAGGATGTAAAATTAACACACAGAAATCCCTTGCATTCCTATACACTAACAATGAGAAAACAGAAAGAGAAATTAAGGAAACAATTCCATTCACCATTGCAATGAAAAGAATAAAATACTTAGGTGTATATCTACCTAAAGAAATAAAAGACCTATATATAGAAAACTATAAAACACTGGTGAAAGAAATCAAAGAGGACACAGATAGAGAAATATACCATGTTCATGGATTGGGATAATCAATATAGTGCAAATGAGCATACTACCCAAAGCAATCTATAGATTCAAAGCAATCCCTATCAAGCTAACAATGGTATTTTTCAAAGAACTAGAACAAATAATTTTACAATTTGTATGGAAATACAAAAAAAAAAAAAAAAAAAAAACCTCAAATAGCCAAAGTAATCTTGAGAAAGAACAATGGAACTGGAGAAATCAACCTGCCTGACTTTAGGCTCTATTACAAAGCTACAATCATCAAAACAGTATGGTACTGACACAAAGACAGAAATATAGATCAATGGAACAAAATAGAAAGCCCAGAGTTAAATCCATGCACCTATGGACACCTTATCTTTGACAAAGGAGGCAAGAATATACAATGGATTAAAGACAATCTCTTTAACAAGTGGTGCTGGGAAATCTGGTCAACCACTTGTAAAAGAATGAAACTAGAACACTTTCTAACACCATACACAAAAACAAACTCAAAATGAATTAAAAATCTAAATGTAAGACCAGAAACTATAAAACCCCTAGAGGAGAACATAGGCAAAACACTCTCTGACATAAATCATAGCAGGATCCTCTATGACCCACCTCCAAGAATATTGGAAATAAAAGCAAAAATAAACAAATGGGACCTAATTAAACTTAAAAGCTTTTGCACAAAGAAGGAAACTGTAAACAAGGTGAAAAGACAGCCTTCAGAATGGAAGAAAATAATAGCAAATGAAGCAACTGAAAAAGAATTAATCTCAAACGTGTACAAGCAACTCCTGCAGCTCAACTCCAGAAAAATAAACGACCCAATCAAAAAATGGGCCAAAGAACTAAACAGACATTTCTCCAAAGAAGACATACAGATGGCTAACAAACACATGAAAAGATGCTCAACATCACTCATTATCAGAGAAATGCAAATCAAAACCACAATGAGGTACCATCTCATGCCAGTCAGAATGGCTGCGATCCAAAAGTCTACATGCAATAAATGCTGGAGATGGTGTGGATAAAAGGGAACCCTCTTACACTGTTGGTGGGAATGAAATCTAGTACAGCCACTATGGAGAACAGTGTGGAGATTCCTTAAAAAACTGGAAATAGAACTGCCTTATGATCCAGCAATCCCATTGCTGGGCATACATGCTGAGGAAACCAGAAGGGAAAGAGACACGTGTACCCCAAAGTTCATCACAGCACTGTTTATAATAGCCACGACATGGAAGCAACCTAGATGTCCATCAACAGATGAATGGATTAGAAAGCTGTGGTACATATACACAATGGAGTATTACTCAGCCATTAAAAAGAATACATTTGAATTAGTTCTAATGAGGTGGATGAAACTGGAGCCTATTATACAGAGTGAAGTAAGCCAGAAAGAAAAACACCAATACAGTATACTAATGCATATATATGGAATTTAGAAAGATGGTAACGATAACCCTGTATGCGAGACAGCAAAAGAGACACAGATGTATAGAACAGTCTTGGACTCTGTGGGAGAGGGTGAGGGTGGGATGATTTGGGAGAATGGCATTGAAACATGTATAATATCATATGTGAAACAAATTGCCAGTCAGGGTTCGATGCATGAGACAGGGTGCTTGGGGCTGGTGCACTGGGATGACCCAGAGGGGGATGGGGACAGAGGTGGGAGGGGGGTTCAAGATGGGGAACACATGTACACCCGTGGCAGATTCATGTCAATGTATGGCAAAACCATCACAATATTGTAAAGTAATTAGCCTCCAATTAAAATAAATAAATTTATATTTAAAAAGATAAAATAAAAGACACAGATTATCAAAGTGGATTAAAAAACAATCCAACTACATGTTGTCTATAAGAAATCAACTTTAAATATAGAAACATCCATTTAAAAGTAAATGGATGGAGAAAAACATACTATGTTAACACACATCAAAAGAAAACAGTATGGCTATATTAATTTCAGAAAGAACAAACTTTAAAGTAAGGAAAAGTATCAGGGATAAAGAAAGGTATTACATAATAATAAAGAGTTTCATTCTCAAAGATTACATTACAATTTTTAAAATATGTGCAACTAAAAACAGCATTAAACTACATGAGGCAAAGTCTGATAGAAGTACAAGGAGGAATAGTGAAATAACAGAGAAGTGCAAATGCCAAATGATTTCACTCATATGTGGAATATATTTTAAAAATAAATAAATAAATGAACAAAGCAAACTGAATAAAAACAAACACCCAAATACAGAGAACAAAATAGTGATTACCAAAAAAGAAGGATCCTTGGGGAGGGCAAAATGGGTAAATGGGATCAACTTTATGGTAATGGATGAAAACTAGACTTTTAGTGGTTAGCATGCTGCAGGGTATACAAAAGTAGAAACACAGTTTGTCCACATGAAATCTACATGATGTTATAAACCAATGTTGCCTGAATAAAAAATAAAATATATATATCATTAAAATTAAAAATACAATAGATCTTCCAGTTTCGTGGAGAAGTACTTAACATCACTAAGCATAGCCTGATGATTTGATTTGCTTATATTCTGAAATGATTACCACAATAGGTTTAGTTACTGTCTATCATTTCATATAGACACAATAAACAGAAAAAAGTAATTTCTCCTTGAACTCAGGATTTACTCTCTTAATGACTTTTCTATGCGCCTTTTAACCATCTTCCTCCAATTCCCCCACCTCCCCAACACCTAGTAACTACAAATATATCTTTTATTATTAATCCAGTGTTTGTTAGATTCCACATATAAGTGAGATCACACACTATTTGTTTCCTCTGACTTATTTCACACAGCATAATGCCTTTAAGGTCCATCCATGTTTTTTTGCATGTATTACATTGGAGTATAGTTTATTGATGATGTTGTGTTACTTTCAGGTATACAGCAAAGTGATTCAGTCAGAAATATACATTTATCTATTCTTTTTTAAAATCTTTTCCCATTTAGGTTGGGAATATTGAGCAAATTTCCATGTCCTACATAGTAGTACTGGAAAATCTTTGTTGGTTTTCATGTACGTTATTCATTTTAAATACAGTAGTGTGTATCTGCCAATTTCAAACTTCCAATTCATCCCTCCCCACTTTTTTTCACTGGTAACCATAAATATGGGCTTCCCTAGTGGCTCAATGGTAAAAATTTGCCAGCCAATGCAGGCCCCACAGGAGATCTGAATTTGATCCTTGAGTCAGGAAGATCCTCTGTCTGGAGGAGGAATTGGCAACCCACTAAAGTATTCTTGCTGGGATAATTCCATGGACAGAGGAGCTGGGTGGGCTATCCAAGAATGCTCAGATTCCTTATACAAAATGGTGTAGTTTTGCATATAACTTACATATATCCATCCACATACTTTGAATCTTCTAGATTTAAATTTTCTAGATTTTTTTTTATCATACCTAATAGAATATATATGCTATGTAAATAGATGACAGCACGTGGCAAATTGGAAGTTTTGCTTTATGAAACTTTCTGGAATTTTTTTCAATATTTTTGATCCATTGTTTGTTGAATATTCAGATGAGGAAACATAGATGTGGAAGGCCAATTTTATGTACCACAACTTCTATATCCATTCATCCATCAATGCACACTTAGTAACTTAGTCCGTGTCTTGACTACTGTAAAAAATTCTGCCATGAACTTGGGGTGCATATATCTTTTTTGAATTAGTATTTTTGTTTATTTTGTTATATTCCCCAAAACTAAATTGATGGATTATATGATAGTTCTTGTTTTTTTTTTTTTTTTGAGGAACCTCTATAATGTTGCATAAGGGTTCTACCAATTTATATTTCCACAGAACAGTTCCCAAGGTTTTCCTTGCCTCCACATTCATGTCAACACATGTTATGAAATGCTTTTTGATGATAGCCATTCTGACAGATGTAAGGTGATGTCTTTGTGGTTTTGATTTTCAATTCCCTAATGATTAGTGAGAGTGAGTATCTTTTCAGGTTATTGTTGGCCATCTACATGTCAGTTAATAGATAAAAAGAACTAAATGGGAATAAATCAAGAATGGTTATGGGAATACTCCCCTTACATAAAGCCTTTTGCTTGTTTCTGGAAAAAAAATATTGATACATAGGGCTCATTCTCTCCCAATCCATGAATAAGAGCACCAGCAAGAATGGTATATGACTTCTCACTCTTTCCCAACTCAGTAACTCTAAATGAGTTCATGGTTCTATACTTTTTGTTTTAAATGGTACTTAAGTCTCACCTACCCAGTGCATTATCTTTCTCAATATTGAAGATATTCTTACTTTTTCTTTCTTTTTTCATTTCTCGTCACCAAGTATCTCTTCTGATTTTTTTCTCTTGGGAAAACCAACATGACTTATAGACCTGGTTCCCAGGGGAAATCAATAAAATGTTTGTTTTTAGGGATCTGAGAAGTGTCAATGGGTCACCAATACCTAGTATTACTAATTAACTGTATTCCCACCGGGAAAAAAATACTTATTTTTTTCCTGGAGGTGATTACACTACAAAGCAGAAATCAAAATTATTAAATTTCTACAAATGTGGCTGTACAACCTAGAACAGAAGAGGTAGGTCATTAAAATGTTCCTAATATTGAGCAATACCACAGCAATCTCTCTCCTATTTCTCTTCCACTTTCTGTCTTTATTTCCTCCTGTCTCCAGTCTCCAAAGTTCCAATCCTTTGGACACTATTTCACTAAATTATGCTATGCCTGAAGAAGGGACTGACATTTATGATGCCTCTCTTTGGTGATGAGATACTATAATTTGGGGTTATAATTTGTCTTTACTCCTTATGCTAAGTCACTTCAGTTGTGTCTGACTCTCCGCAACTCCCCAGATTGCAGCCCACCAGGCTCCTCTGTCCATGGGATTCTCCAGGCAAGAAAACTGGAATGGGCTGCCATTTCCTTCTCCATGCTCCTTAGAGGAGAGGGAATTTTCAGTCACTAAAGTCTGAACACCAACATTCTGATTTTTCGCTTGAAAAAAATCTACTTTAGCCAAAACTTCCAAAACTATGTTGAATAGTAGTGGTGAAAGTGGGCACCCTTGTCTTGTTCCTGACTTTAGAGGAAATGCTTTCAATTTTTCACCATTGAGGATAATGTTTGCTGTGGGTTTGTCATAAATAGCTTTTATTATGTTGAGGAATGTTCCTTCTATTCCTGCTTTCTGAAGTTTTTATCATAAATGGGTGTTGAATTTTGTCAAATGCTTTCTCTGCATCTATCGAGATAATCATATGGTTTTTATTTTTTGATTTGTTAATGTGGTGTATTACATTGATTGATTTGCGGATATTGAAGAATCCTTGCATCCCTGGGATAAAGCCACAGCAATCAGAGCAGAAAAAGAAATAAAAGGAATCCAAATTGGAAAAGAAGACGTAAAACTCTCACTGTTTGCAGATGACATGATCCTCTACATAGAAAACCCTAAAGACTCCACCAGAAAATTACTAGAACTAATCAATGACTATAGTAAAGTTGCAGGATATAAAATCAACACACAGAAATCCCTTGCATTCCTATACACTAATAATGAGAAAATAGAAAGAGAAATTAAGGAAACAATTCCATTCACCATTGCAACGGAAAGAATAAAATACTTAGAATACTAAAGAAACTAAAGACCTGTATATAGAAAATTATAAAACACTGGTGAAAGAAATCAAAGAGGACACTAATAGATGGAGAAATATACCATGTTCATGGATTGGAAGAATCAATATAGTGAAAATGAGTATACTACCCAAAGCAATTTATACATATACACAATGGAGTCAACAGTATTCTTCACAGAGCTAGAACAAATAATTTTACAATTTGTATGGAAATACAAAAAACCTCGAATAGCCATAGCGATCTTGAGAAAGAAGAATGGAACTGGAAGAATCAACCTACCTGACTTCAGGCTCTACTAGAAAGCCACAGTTATCAAGACAGTATGGTACTGGCACAAAGACAGAAATATAGATCAATGGAACAAAATAGAAAGCCCAGAGATAAATCCACGCACATATGGACACCTTATCTTTGACAAAGGAGGCAAGAATATACAATGGATTAAACACAATCTCTTTAACAAGTGGTGCTTGGAAATCTGGTCAACCACTTGTAAAAGAATGAAACTAGAACACTTTCTAACACCATACACAAAAACAAACTCAAAATGAATTAAAAATCTAAATGTAAGACCAGAAACTATAAAACCCCTAGAGGAGAACATAGGCAAAACACTCTCTGACATACATCACAGCAGGATCCTCTATGACCCACCTCCAAGAATATTGGAAATAAAAGCAAAAATAAACAAATGGGACCTAATTAACCTTAAAAGCTTCTACACATCAAAGGAAACTATTAGCAAGGTGAAAAGACAGCCTTCAGAATGGGAGAAAATAATAGCAAATGAAGCAACTGACAAACAACTAATCTCAAAAATATACAAGCAACTCCTACAGCTCAACTCCAGAAAAATAAATGACCCAATCAAAAAATGGGCCAAAGAACTAAATAGACATTTCTCTAAAGAAGACATACAGATGGCTAACAAACACATGAAAAGATGCTCAACATCACTCATTATCAGAGAAATGCAAATCAAAACCACTATGAGGTACCATTTCACACCAGTCAGAATGGCTGCGATCCAAAAGTCTCAAACTGCCAGAATACAGAAAGGACACCCCAAACTCAGCAATTTAAACAAGATGAAGAGACAGAGGAATAGCCAGCAGATAAAGGAACGGGATAAATGCCCACCAAACCAAACGAAAGAGGAAGAGATAGGGAATCTACCTGATAAAGAATTCCGAATAATGATAGTGAAATTGATCCAAAATCTTGAAATTAAAATGGAATCACAGATAAATAGCCTGGAGACAAGGATTGAGAAAATGCAAGAAAGGTTTAACAAGGACCTAGAATAAATAAAAAAGAGTCAATATATAATGAATAATGCAATAAATGAAATTAAAAACACTCTGGAGGCAACAAATAGTAGAACAGAGGCAGAAGATAGGATTAGTGAATTAGAAGATAGAATGGTAGAAATAAATGAATCAGAGAGGATAAAAGAAAAACGAATTAAAAGAAATGAGGACAATCTCAGAGACCTCCAAGACAATATTAAATGCTACAACATTCGAATCATAGGGGTTCCAGAAGAAGAAGACAAAAAGAAGGACCATGAGAAAATACTTGAGGAGATAATAGTTGAAAACATCCCTAAAATGGGGAAGGAAATAATCACCCAAGTCCAAGAAACCCAGAGAGTCCCAAACAGGATAAACCCAAGGCGAAATATCCCAAGACACATATTAATCAAATTAACAAAGATCAAACACAAAGAACAAATATTAAAAGCAGCAAGGGAAAAACAACAAATAACACACAAGGGAATTCCCATAAGGATAACAGCTGATCTTTCAATAGAAACTCTTCAAGCCAGGAGGGAATGGCAAGACATACTTAAAATGATGAAAGAAAATAACCTACAGCCCAGATTATTGTACCCAGCAAGGATTTCGTTCAAGTATGAAGGAGAAATCAAAAGCTTTTCAGACAAGCAAAAGCTGAGAGAATTCTGCACCACCAAACCAGCTCTCCAACAAATACTAAAGGATATTCTTTAGACAGGAAACACAAAAATGGTGTATAAATTCAAACCCCAAAAAAATCTACTTTAAAATATTCCTATGGCCTGAATGGTAAAGCCAAAATATCCAGCAGAGATAGCAACCAACTCTTATGAGACTCTTCCTCTGGAGATTCCTGAGTCTTTAATGTTTTCTAAAAAAGCAAAAGAACTAAATATTTTTAACTGGTTAGAATACAGTCTTTCCTCATGTGCTAAGCATGAATTAAGTATTTCAAGATTAACTAACTAAATGCTAGGACTCCTGATAACTTCTGAACGGAATCAGTACAACATAGTGTATGCAGTTATAAGTAAGTCTGATTTCACTATATTTTTAGCATTTCTTTTTAGATATATTTCTTCAGTCAGTCTTATCTGTTTTAGTAAATAATAAGAGTCTATTCAAAAGAATAAAATTAAGTTGACAAGATAAAGTGGGGGAGTTATTAGTGCTTTCCCATTGTTTTCAGTGTATGATTTATCTATTCCAAATAATGGACACACCAGGATTCTATAATGTGTCACATACATTAACATTTCTCTAGAAAAAGAAGCATGTACATATTCGGGCCAAATTTGACATAAAACATCCAGGGTTTTCATCATAGTACACTCAGTAATTGTCAATCACCAACCAAGAAATGGTGGTTTAACCAAGGCTAACAAAACTAGTAAACTAGTGTCAAAAATCATAATAACACTCTACCTCTAATATCACATATATGCATACTTCATTCCCTCCATAAATCTCAGTGTTCCTTTCCATTTCCTTGGCCCTCTTTTTTCTCTGTTGCTCTCCTTTCATTTTCTTTTCATTTTTATTGCAAACATGTGGCCAATTTAGAAAAAATATAAAATATATTCAAAATTTTAGTATTAAAATGACATTCATTATCCAAAGTTATCAAGAGATGTTACTGTATATGTGAACATATTTGTGCAATGTAAACATATCAAGAGCACAACAAAAAAAAAACACTCATTTGTAACCAATTTTTGTCACAATAATTTAGTGGACATGACAAAACTATATTTGCATCTATGATAATGGCCATATTTATTTTGGTACCAATCTTATCAACTTCCCCTTTCTGTATATCTTTTCATAACTTATCTCTTTTTAATATACTTCTATTTTTTCTCTTTACATTGTATAATGAATGGATTCAAATATGTCTTATAGATAGACATCTATAATCATTCTGTTTATATGAAGTGATGATAGATACTCTCCTATATTTAAAATTTGTTGGTAGCAATTTCAGTTCAGTTCAGTTGTTCAGTCGTGTCCGACTCTTTGTGACCCCATGAATCGCAGCACACCAGGCATCCCTGTCCATCACCAACTCCCGGAGTTCACTGACACTCACATCCATCGAGTCGGTGATGCCATCCAGCCATCTCATCCTCTGTCGTCCCATTCTCCTCCTGCCCCCAGTCACCCCCAGCATCAGAGTCTTTTCCAATGTGTCAACTCTTCGCATGAGGTGGTCAAAGTACTGGAGTTTCAGCTTTAGCATCATTCCTTCCAAAGAACACCCAGGGCTGATCTCCTTCAGAATGGACTGGCTGGATCTCCTTGCAGTCCAAGGGACTCTCAAGAGTCTTCTCCAACACCACAGTTCAAAAGCATCAGTTCTTCGGTGCTCAGCTTTCTTCACAGTCAAACTCTCGCATCTATACGTGACCACTGGAAAAACCATAGCCTTGACTAGACGGACATTTGTTGGCAAAGTAATGTCTCTGCTTTTCAATATGCTATCTAGGTTGGTCATAACTTTCCTTCCAAGGAGTAAGCATCTTTTAATTTCATGGCTGCAGTCACCATCTGCAGTGATTTTGGAGCCCCCCAAAATAAAGTCTGACACTGTTTCCACTGTTTCCCCATCTATTTCCCATGAAGTGATGGGACTGGATGCCATGGTCCTTGTTTTCTGAATGTTGAGCCTTAAGCCAACTTTTTCACTCTCCACTTTCACCTTCATCAAGAGGCTTTTGAGTTCCTCTTCACTTTCTGCCATAAGGGTGGTGTCATCTGCATATCTGAGGTTATTGATATTTCTCCTGGCAATCTTGATTCCAGCTTATGTTTCTTCCAGTCCAGCGTTTCTCATGATGTACTCTGCATAAAAGTCAAATGGCATTTTAGCAAAACAAAGCTTCAAATACTTGAAGACAAGCTGTCATGACCTTTATGGTCTGTAGTTTTTACATTTTCTTAGTTTATTATGACTAAATATTTTGTTTCAGTGAAGACATCATTACTTCTCAGTTTCATATTTGAATTGCCAGTCATTAATCCTATAACACAGTGCTCAAAGCACAAAATCTCTCTCAATCCTAATAAAATACTGAAAAATCCTCTTTTTGAGTCCTTTTGAAAATCCTTCTTTGCAGTTTGGAGTTTCCCTTGATTTAAAGTGTGTTGTAATTCTCCAAGTGTCAGAAACAATCAGAGAAGTAAAACTTTTAATTTCATGCTACCATCCTACATGCAACATTCATGCCCTCATTAGTTGGTAACTATTCTATGTGTGATTAATGCCTGAGATTTCTTAAGTGTAAAAGAAAAGTAAGAAGTAAAAGAAAAATAGAGATTACATTCTCCTAGAGTGTGTGTGAACAATTATGATTTGCTTGAACACTTCAAATATACCTGATTATTCATGATATGTAAGCTGTTATGTTAAATAAATATGAATAACATGGAAGAAGTCAGAATTATTGCACAATAAGCTTGGTAAAGTAGCTCTCTGCTAGGAATATGTTACTCATTGTTCCTAATTCCTCCACCGTACTTGCCATGTTTCTACATAATTTCTTTCTTTGTTGCCCTGGCCTAACTTTTGATTATCTCATTTCTTCTATTCACTTACCATCATTCTTTCAGCTCCCCTATCTGTAAGTCTTCTCACTTCATATTTTGGCATTTACAATATGTTTTCTGCAGATTCATTGATGAACAAATAATGTATTAATTTTGGTACTCACATTTCTCATTTCTTTCTTATTTTCTACCTTCAGACTATTTCAGCTTCTTCTCTACTGATTGAGTCAATGGATGAAGTAAATGACTCTATGGTATCTGAATTTGTACTAATCAGACTTTCAAATTCATGGAAAATGCATTTTTTTTTCTTCTTTTGGTTCTTCTTTGTGTTCTACATAGGAATCATCCTGGGAAACTTCTTTGTTGTGTTCACAGTAATTACTGACTCGCATTTACACTCCCCTATCTACTTCCTGTTGGCCAACCTCTCTATTCTTGGTCTAGGTCTTTCCTCTACCACAGTACCCAAAATGATCTGTGATCTTTTCACTAACTGCAACATCATTGCTTTTCCAAAATGTATGACACAGATATTTTTCATTCATGTCATGGGTGGAGTTGAGATGATGCTGCTCATAGCCATGGCATTTGACAGGTATACTGCAATCTGTAAGCCTATCCACTACCTGACAATTATGAGCACCAAAATGTGTGTTTCCTTTGTAGTGGTTGCCTGCATAGTGGGGATAATCCATGCTGTATCTTAGTTTTGTTTTTGTCATAAACTTGCCTTTTTGTGATCCCAATAAAGTAGACAGTTTTTATTATGATTTGCCTCGGGTCATCAAACTTGCTTGTGTAGACACTTACAAGCTAGAGTTTGTAATTATTGTTAATAGTGGCTTTATTTCCATGGCTACCTTCTTCTCTTTAATTATATCCTACATTTTCATTTTAGTCACGGTCTGGAAACCTTCAGGAGACTTATCCAAAGCATTTGTCAACACTGTCAGCTCACATCACTGTAGTAATTTTGTTTTTTATGCCATATATGTTTCTCTCTGTGTGGCCTTTCCCTGCAACATCACCGGATTTGTTTATTGCTGTCTTTGCCATCACTCCTGTCTTGAATCCTGCCATTTATACATTATGAAACAAAGATATGAGAATTGCCACGAGAAGACTGGGCAAACGGATTGTAGGCTCTAGTGGGATCTTATAATGAATGGAGCAAATCTAGAATACAAGATACTTTAGGCTCACCAAAAACACTGAAAGTCATGTGACTATCATCATTACTATGATAAGAATTACTATTTTGAATGATAGTTCAACAAAGGTACACCTGTAGAATCTGATGTGTCAAATCAGAGTTGACTTTATTTTGCCAATTACAGGGAATAAATTGACTTCATCTACTTTCATGGAGAAGAGAGAACTGAGCTGATTTCCAGGTGTAAACTTAACATTCAAATACCATTTTCTGTGTGACATTTCTTGCATCTTTCTTTACTAGGTGTGATTACTGTCAATTACAAATAAATATCTCAAAAAGTGCTAGAAATTTCTCATAGCAAAATAATGGATTAAATAGATAAAATGTAAGTTTAATTATGAGGAAACAATGGAAACAGCGACAGGAGTTGTGATTGACAGGGAAGCCTGGCATGCTGCAGTCCATGGGATCACAAAGAGTTGGACACAACTGAGCGACTGAACTTAACTGAAGTTTAATTATAAATAAAGTATATTTTTTAATTTTTTATCTCAATTTTAGTTTGATTTAAAATAAGAATAAAATCAGCATGTATTTCCTATGTTAAGCCTTGAACTCAACACTTGACTATACTTTGAGCTTTTTTAGTTTAGGATACTATTTCAGTTTTGAGTTTAGACTTGAATGAGATTTGAATGACTGCAGGTAGAAAATTTTTTTAACACTATCAATACTTTAGATAAATACAGACCAAAGATTTTTGGACTCTTACTTTTCTGTCATTCTGAAAATGAATGTCTTCTAATATTCAATCAGCCTGCTGCTACTCCTGCTGCTAAGTCGCTTCAGTCATGTCCGACTCTGTGCGAACCAATAGATGGCCTCCTACCAGGCTCCTCTGTCCCTGGGATTCTCCAGGCAAGAACACTGGAGTGGGTTGCCATTTCCTTCTCCAATATTCAATCAGCCTAGTTTATTCTTTTTAAAAAGCATAGACATAATAGCTGTTTCACAAGATACTAATCACCCAAAGATGGCATTTAGAGGTCCTGGTTTCCTTGAATATGTTTTCTTATCTATCAGACTATCCCCTCTCACAAGAGTTTATGTATCTCAGTTTGATAGCCTTGGATAAATGGAAAGCCAAAAATGTTGAGGCATAATCAATTTAAATGAGGATTTCTACATCTGGAATATAAAGGTTTTGTTGAAGATACATATAACTTTTTTTTTCATTTGCTTCTATTGTTCTGAAAATAAAATCTGCTCAATTAAAAAAATCGAAAGCTTATTTTTTGTCCTGTGTTTTTTCAGAAATCTACAATTACATCTCTGACTTTTCTGTATAAATAAATCAACAATACTTCTTTTTAATTTTTTTATTCATCTGGACAGGAATTTTTTTTTACTTAATTATTGCTGATAACTCCTTCCTTTAAATACTCTACTGGGCCTCTGAAACACTACAATCTCCTGGTGTCCTCGTACAGCTTGGGTAATTCCTTCCAAGTATCTGTTTGTTGCATTTCCCTCATTTGCCCAACCAACAAACTTAGGATTCCTCAGAATTGCATCTTTGGCCTATTCTCACTTTGTATTCTGTCCTAGATGACATCCATTCCCACAGTTTTCATTACTATGCCTAGCTTTTAGCTTGAGGCTCTCAAAGCCAGGTTACTAGTTCTTAAGTTCCTAATCCACAAATCTATCTTCTTACTTGGATGCTTCACAGACAATGCCCACTCAGCAGGTTTACAACTAACATGTCTCCTTTTCCTCACACCCCTTCTTTCAAAGTCACAGCAAATGGGTCAAACACCCAGTTGCTCAACTCAAAATTTGGTGTAATAATAGACTGTCTATAAAAGAGACATGTGGACTCACTTATAGAAGAAGGCAAAGTGGTTTAAGAGGCTTTACAAATAGCTGAGGAAAGAAGAGAATCAAAAGTCAAGACAGAAAGGCAAAGATATACTCAACTGAATGCAGAGGTCCAGAGAATGGCAAGGAGAGATAAGAAGGCCTTCTTAAGTGAAGATTGCAAAGAAATAGAGGAAAACTATAGAATGGTAAAGAGTAGAGATCTCTGTAAGGAAATTGGAATATCAAGGGGAACTTTTCATGAAAGGATGTATACAATAAAGGACAGAAACAGTAAGGACTTAACATAAGCAGAAGAGATTAAGAAGAGGTGGCAAGTATAAACAGAAAAACTAGACAAGAAAGATCTTAATGACCCAGATAAGTATGAAGATGTGGTCACCTACAGCCAGACATCCTTGAGTATAAAGTCAAGTGGGCCTTGGGAAGCATTATTATGAACAAAGCTAGTGGAGGTGATAGAATTCCAGCTAAGCTATTTCAAATCCTAAAAGATGATGATGTTAAAGTGCTGCATTCAATATGCCAGCCAGTTTGGAAAACTCAGTAGTGGACATAGGGCTGGAAAAGGTCAGTTTTCATTCCAATATCAAAGAAGGGAAATGCCAAAGAATGTCCAAACTACCATACAATTGCACTCATATCACATGCTAGCAAAGTAACGCTCAAAATCTTTCAAGCTAGACTTCAGCATTATGTGAACTGAGATGCACAAGCTGGGTTTTGAAGAGACAGAGGAACCAAAAATCAAATTGCCAATATTTCTTGGATCATGGAAAAATCAAGGGAGTTCCAGAAAAGCATCTACTTCTGCTTCATTAACCAAAGCCTTTGACTCTGTGGATCACAACAAACTGAAAAATTGTTAAAGAGATATAGAGTACCAGATCACCTTACCTGTCTCCTGAGGAACCTATATGAAGGTCAAGAAACAAGTCTTAAAACCAGACATTGAAAAATGAACTGGTCCCAAATTGGGATAGGAGTATAAAGTCACCTTTTGGTCCCAAATTGGGACAAGACTGTATATTGTCATCCTACTTATTTGACTTACATTCAGAATAAATCATGTGAAATACCAGGCTGGGTGAATCACAAGCTGGAATAAAGATTGCCAGGAGAAATATCAACAACCTCAGATATACAGATGATACACTCTAATGACAGAAAGTGAAAAGGAAGTGAAGACCCTCTTGATGAGGGTGAAAGAGAAGAGCGAAAAAGTTGGTGTAAAACTCAACATTCAAAAGACTAAGATCATGGCATCCAGTCCCATCACTTCATGGCAAACAAAAGGGGGAAAAGTGGAAGCAGTAACAGATTTTATTTTCTTGGGGTCAAAAAACACTATGGACAGAAACTGCAAACATGAAATTAAAAGATGCTTGCTTCTTGGAAGAAAAGCTGTGACAAACATCAGTTCAGTTCAGTTCAGTTCATGCACTCAGGCGTGTCCGACTCTTTGTGACCCCATGAATCTCAGCACGCCAGGCCTCCCTGTCCATCACCAACTCCCGGAGTTCACCCAAACTCATGTGCATCGAGTCAGTGATGCCATCCAACCATCTCATCCTCTGTCGTCCCCTTTCCTCCTGCCACCAATCCCTCCCAGCATCAGGGTCTTTTCCAATGAGTCAACTCTTCACATGAGGTGGCCAAAGTATTGGAGTTTCAGCTTTAGACTGGTGTCCTTTAGGATGGACTGGCTGGATCTCCTTGCAGTCCAAGGGACCCGTAAGAGTCTTCTCCAGCACCACAGTTCAAAAGCATCAATTCTTTGGTGCTCAGCTTTCTTCACAGTCCAACTCTCACATCCATACATGACCACTGGAAAAACCATAGCCTTAACTAGATGGACTTTTGTTGGCAAAGTAATATCTCTGCTTTTTAATATGCTTTCTAGGTAGGTAATACTTTCCTTCCAAGGAGTAAGCATCTTTTAATTTCATGCCTGCAATCACCATCTGCAGTGATTTGGGAGACCCAAAAAATAAAGTCTGACACTGTTTCCACTGCTTCCCTATCTATTTCCCATGAAGTGATGGGACCAGATGCCATGATCTTTGTTTTCTGAATGTTGAGCTTTAAGCCAACTTTTTCACTCTCCACTTTCACTTTCATCAAGAGGCTTTTTTGTTCTTCTTCACTTTCTACCATAAGGGTGGTGTCATCTGCATATCTGAGGTTATTGATATTTTTCCTGACAATCTTGATTCCAGAGTGTGCTTCTTCCAGCCAGGCATTTCTCATGATGTACTCTGCATAGAAGTTAAATAAGCAGGGTGACAATAACAGCCTTGATGTACTCCTTTTCCTATTTGGAACCAGTCTGTTGTTCCATGTCCAGTTCTAACTGTTGCTTCCTGGCCTGCATACAGGTTTCTCAAGAGACAGGTCAGGGGATCTGGTATTCCCATGTCCTTCAGAATTTTCCAGTTTATTGTGATCCACACAGTCAAAGGCTTTGGCATAGTTAATAACGCAGAAATAGATGTTTTTCTGGAACTCTCTTGCTTTTTTGATGATCCAGCAGATGTTGGCAATTTGATCTCTGGTTCCTCTTCCTTTTCTAAAACCAGCTTGAACATCTGGAAGTTCACAGTTCACATATTGCTTGCTGAAGCCTGGCTTGGAGAATTTGAGCATTACTTTACTAGTGTGTGAGATGAGTGCAATTATATGGTAGTTTGAGCATTCTTTGGCATTGCCTTTCTTTGGGATTGGAATGAAAACTGACCTTTTCCAGTCCTGTGGCCACTGCTGAGTTTTCCAAATTTGCTGGCATATTGAGTGCAGCACTTTCACAGCATCATCTTTCAGCATTTGAAAGAGCTCAACTGGAATTCCATTACCTCCACTAGCTTTGTTCGTAGTGATTCTTCCTAAGGCCCACTTGACTTCACATTCCAGGATGTCTGGCTCTAGGTGAGTGATCACACCATCGTGATTATCTGGGTCATGAAGATCTTTTTTGTACAGTTCTTCTGTGTATTTTTGCCACCTCTTCTCAATATCTTCTGCTTCTATTAGGTCCATACCATTTTTGTCCTTTATCGAGCCCATCTTTGCATGAAATGTTCCCTTGTTATCTCTAATTTTCTGGATGTGATCTCTAGTCTTTGCCATTCTGTTATTTTCCTCTATTTATTTGCATTGACTGCAGAGAAAGGCTTTCTTATCTCTCCTTGCTATTCTTTGGAACTCTGCATTCAGATGCTTATATCTCTCCTTTTCTCCTTTGCTTTTCACTTCTCTTCTTTTCACAGCTATTTGTAAGGCCTCCCCAGACAGCCATTTTGCTTTTTTGCATTTCTTTTCCATAGGGATGGTCTTATCTTTGTCTCCTGTACAATGTCACAAATCTCCATCCATAGTTCATCAGGTACTCTGTTTATTAAATCTAGTCCCTTAAATCTATTTCTCACTTCCTCTGTATAATCATAAGGGATTTGATTTAGGTCATACCCGAATGGTCTAGTGGTTTCCCTACTTTCTGCAATTTAAGTCTGAGTTTGTCAACAAGGAGTTCATGATCTGAGCCACAGTCAGCTCCCAGTCTTGTTTTGGCTGACTGTATAGAGCTTCTCCATCTTTGGCTGCAAAGAATATAATCAATCTGATTTTGGTGTTGACCATCTGGTGTTGTCCATGTGTAGAGTCTTCTCTTGTGTTATTGTAAGAGGGTGTTTGCTATGACCAGTGCATTATCTTGGCAAAACTTTGTTAGGCTTTGCCGTTCTTCATTTTTTATTCCAAGGCCAAATTTGCCTGTTACTCCAGGTGTTTCCTGACTTCCTACTTTTGCATTCCAGGCCCCTATAATGAAAAGTACATATTTTTGGGGTGTTAGTTCTAAAAGGTCTTGTAGATGTTCATAGACCATTCAACTTCAGCTTCTTCAGCATTACTGGTTGGGGCATAGGCTTGGATCACTGTGACAAACATTGACAGTGTTTTAAAAAGTAGAGACCTCACTGCCAACAAAGGTCCATATAGTCAAAACTATGGTTTTTCCAGTAGTCATGTATAGATGTGTGAGTTGGATCATGAAGAAGGCTGACCACCAAAGAAATTATGTTTTTGAACTGTGGTGCTGGAGAAGGCACTTGAGTGTCACTTGGATGGCAAGGAGATCAAACCGGTCAATCCTAAAGAAAATCAACACTGAATATTCATTAAAACAACTTCTGATGAAGTTGAAGCTCCAGTACTTTCACCACCTGATACGAAGAGCTGATTCATTGGAAAAGACCATGATGCTAGGAAAAAGTGAAGACAAAAGAAGGGGGAAACAGGATGAGATGATTAGATAGCATTACCAACTCAAAAGACATGAATTTGAGCAGACATCAGGCAATAATGGAGGGCAGAGGAACCTGATGTGCTACAGGCCATGGGGATGCAGTCAGAAACGACTTAGTTACTGAACAACAGCCTTATAATCCACAGTGGATTAGTCCAGGATTCCCCCCACAGACAAAAAAAATCTGAAGATGCTCAAATTCCTTATACAAAGTCATATAGTTGTATAAGGTATTTGCATACAACCTACACAAGTGTGGGAAGGCCTTCTGAGACAAGAAAAGTTTCATATGACACCACATCATCCACATGGGAGAGAAGCCCTTCAGGTGCATGGAATGTAGGAAAGCCTTCCACCACAGGTCACAGCTCATGATGCACCAGCGGATCCACACCAGGGAGAAGCACGTGTGGGAAAGGCTTCTGTGACAGCACCAGACTCATTCAACACTCCATCACCCATACCAGGGAGAGGCCCTACAAGTGCCTCAAGGGTGGGAAGGTCTTCTACCACAAGCCATACCTCAACGAGCACCAGAGGATCCACAGAGGGGAGAAGCTCTATGTATGCACTGAGTGGGGAAAGGCCTTCATCTACTGCTCCACTTTTATCTTACATAAAAGGGCCCACACTGGAGAGAAACCCTATGAATGCAAAGAATGTGGAAAGGCCTTTAGCAATCGGTCAGGCCTCAGCTGGCACTTCACCATCCACAGTGAAGAGAAGCCCTACAAGGGCACAGCATGTGGGAAAGCCTTCAACCACAAGTCATACCTCACCAGCCACCAGCAGATTCACAGTGGAGAGAAGCCCTACAAATGCATGGAGTGTGGGAAGATCTTCTGGTAGAGCACAAGCCTCAATCAATACTCCATCATCCACCAGAGAGAAGTCCTGTGAGTGAAGTGAGTGTGGAAAGGCCTTCAGTCACAGCTCATCCCTTACTGAGACTCAAAGGGTTCATAATGGGGGAAACCCTGTCAATGTAACAGATGTGGGATGACTCTGCACACTTATGTAGTTCCACACTTAAGAGTTCAACCTCTAAGAACTCCTTCTGGGGAGAGACTTCTGCATGTAACCCCTGAGGAAAATCTGAGGAAGGAATAGCTTACTCAGAATCTGATCATTCATATCCAGAAGAAATCCCCTCATTTTTCTTCCCTGTGAAAAAACCTATTGCAGGATATCAGTTTTCATCCAAAGAGTCATGTTAGAAGTGGACTCAGCCTAGAAACTTATTCTATATCTGAAAATTCACACAGAAGAATGGCCCAATCTTTATTGTGCATTTAGCAGAGAATTCAGGCACATCTTCCTCCTCAGTTTACACTGCAAAATGATCTCAGGGACACTTAAACAAAAGAGGGGGAGACATGAGAGAGAAAAGAGAGAAATACAAACACAGCTTTCATATTTCCATGATAAGCCTATGGCATTTGTCATCCCTTAGTTTAGTTGAGGTAAGAGGAGCATTGTTGCAGAGATCAGAGGACCTCATTCCTTTTATTTATCTTGTATATACATGCATTGCAGTCCATTGCCAGGAGAGTTAAACAGTTGAGGGTACATCTGAAAAGATTTACTGAAAGCCACCTTTGCTTCCTAGTAGCTCAGATGGTAAAGCATTCGCCTGCAATGCAGGAGATCAGGGTTCTGTCCCTGGGTCAGGAAGATCCTCTGGAGCAGGAAATGACAAGTCACTCCAGTATTCTTGCCTGGAGAATTTCATGGACAGAGGAGCCTAGTGGGCTACAGTCCCTGGGGTTTCAAGAGTCAGACACAACTGAGCAACTAACACACACACTACACACATTCTTCCTTATGCTTGAAATCTTCTAGACTATTTATAATATCTAATAGAATATAAATGCTATGTAAAAATATGCCAGCATGTGGCAAATTAAAATTTTGCTTAATGGAACTTTCTGGAATGTTTTCCAATATTTTTGATCTGTAGTTGGTTGAACCCCCACATATGGAACTAGAGATATGGAGGGCCAGCTGTATGTACCACAATTTCTTTTTTTTTTTTTTTTTTGTATGTGTGTAGCTGTGTGTAATTTTGTCACATGTGTAGCTTTATGTAACTACCACCACAAACAGGATACACAGCTGTCACATCACCACAAGGTTCCATTATGGTACCTTCTAATAGTCACTACCACTCCCTCTCCACCCCTGGACAAGTACTAATCTGTTCTTCATCTCTATAATTACATTATTTCACTAATATATGAATGGACTCATACAGTATATATCCTTTTGAGATTGTTCAGTCATTCATCCATTGAAGGAAATTTAGGTTATTTCCACATTTTGGCTGTTACGAATAAAGCTCCTATAAATCTTGCACACATTTCTACATGAAAATAAGTTTTTATTTCTCTGGGAAAAATGCCCAAGAGTGCAATTGCTGGGTTGTACGATAAGTCCATTTTTAGTTTTAAGATAAACTGCAAACTGTTTTCCAGAGTAGTTGTGCCATTTAGATTTACATACCAGTTTATAGGTAATACAGTTTACACACATCCTTGCCAGCATTTGGTGTTGTAAATATTTTTCATTTTAGCAATTTTAATAAGCATATAGTGATTTTAGTGATTTTATTTCCTTAATAGCTAATGACATTGAACATCTCTTTATATGCCTGGTGATCTATATATCTTTAATTATGTATCCTCTTCAGTGAAAAATCTGTGTGTCTTTTGCCCATTTACTGATTGGATTTTTAATGTTGAGTTGTTTTTTTTTTTTTTAATTTGCTTAAAAAACATTTATTTTCCTTCCCAAATGAAGGGTAGTGGAAAAAAAACAGTAAGAGTTTCATATTAATGAGTCAATATTTAAAACATGATTTTGATACCATGTTACTCTTTTGTACCACAAAAGAGTTGTGGTACAATTTCTTTATCTACCCATCTATCAGTGGGCACTTAAGTTGTTTCCATATATTGACTATCGTGAAAACTTCTGCTACACACATGAAGGTGCAGATATCGCTTTCATTAGTGTTTTTGTTTCTTCTGGTTTTGATTTATCATTGTATATAAAATCATATATGGATTATATGATAGTTTTAATTTTTAGGAACCTCTATAGAGGTTGCACTAATTTGCATTCCCACAAAACAGTACACATGGGTTCCCTTTTCTTCAAATTCATGTCATCACTTTTTTATTTCATATCTTTATGATAATAGCCATTCTGATAGATGAGAGGTGATACCATTGTGGTTCTGATTCACATTTCCTTAGTGATGGTTAACATCTTTTCATGTATCTGTTGGACAACAATATGTCAGTTAATAGACAAAAATCACTAAATGGGAATAAATCAGGAATGGTTATCAGAATATGCCCCATTCATAAAGCCTAAGGCTTGTCTCTTGAAAAAAAAAAAATTGATAAATGAACCTCATTCTCTCCCAGTCAATGAATGAGAGTGTCAGGAAGAATTGTGAACGACTTCTTACCCTTCCCCACCTCAGTAACTGTAAGTGAGTTTGTGGTTCCACATTTTCTGTTCCAAATGGTACTTATTTCTTAGCCATCCAGCACATTATCTCTCTCAATATAAAGGAGATATTCTTACGTCTTCTTTTTTTTCTTACTTCTCATCACCAAGTAACTCTTCTGATATTTTTTCTCGTGAGAAAATTAACATGACTTGTAGACCTGGTTCCCAGGAGAAATCAATAAAACACTGGTTACTAGGGACCTCAGAATATCAATGGATCCCCCAAACCTAGTGCTACTAATTAAGTATAATCTCACTGGGGAAAAAAAACATATATTTTTGTCCTAGAGGTGATTATACTACAAAGCAGAAATCAAAATTATTGTGTTTCAACAAATGCATCCTAGAAAAGAAGAGGTAGGTCATAAAAATTTACCTAATACTGAACCATATCACAGCAATCTCATATTTCTCTAGCACTTTCTTTCTTTTCTCCATTTCCAATTATTCCCAATCCTTTTGACACCATTCTTCACTAGATTATATTATGCCTGAAGAAGGGACCAATATTTATGATGGCTGTCTTTGGTGAGTTAGTATCTCAAGGTTCCTGCATCTCTCACCATCTTCTTCGTCATCTTATAAGATGAAGTCCCCACATTTCCCATTGTGGAGACTGAATATGCCCATATCTTGCCCATTCCATTCCCATCCATGCTTCAAACAGATTACCATTTGAAATGACTATTTGCCCTCATATGAAAATGATTGGATTCAGTTAGTTCCCTCCATGTGGCATATTTGATAAACCCCTCAATGATATTAGTGATGAGTGGATCAAGAATTAAAGAGAGAATGATAAGAATAAACATGGCTTAATAGAACTTGCATCCATTAGTTCTGTAAGTATTCTATAACCAGTGAGCTAAGGTGGTTAAGGGTAAAAATTAAAAGAAAAAAATAATGAATATGGTATATCAGTGAAGAACTGAGTTTTGAACAGCTTTCCTTCTGTGTGTTCTCAATCTTAAGGTGGTTATAATTTCTCTTGGCTCCTTAGAGGAGAGGGAATTTTTAATCACGAAAGTCAGATTACCTACATTCCATCTGATTTTTTGCTTGAAAAAAATATTTTGAAAAGGTTTCCATGTTCTAAATGTTAGAGCCAAAATATCCAACAGAGATAGCAACCAACTTTTATGAGACTCTGCCTCCGGAGAAGTTCTGAGTCTTTAATGCTTTCTAAGAAAGCAAAACAGGACTTCCCTGGTGGCTCAGATGGAAGAAAGCAAAAGAAATAAATATTTTAAACTTGTTTGGATATACTCTTCCCTCTAAGCAAGAACTCAGTATTTCAGAATTAACTAGCTAAATGTTAGAACCAATTCCTGATAAGTTTTAAACAGATTAATCAGTACACATAGTGTATGTAAAGTTATAAGAAAGTTTGATTTCACTATGCAATATGCCTTTTTACCTTTTCTTTTTAGACATATTTCTTCACTCAATCTTATCTGTTTTGGAAAATATAAGGGACTATTGGAAAGAATAAAATTCAATTGACAAACAAAAGTGGGAGAGCTATTAATGCTTTCCCACTGTTTTCAGTGTATGACTTATCTATTCCAAATAATGAACAAACCAGGATTCTATAGAATGTCACATATATTAACATTTCTCTAGAGAAGGAAGCATGTACATATCTGGTCCAAATCTGACATAGAACATCCAGAGTTTTCTTCATGTACTTCCAGTAATTGTCATTCACCAACCAAGAAATGGTGGTTTAACCAAGGCTAATAAAACTATTGAACTAGTGCCAAAAATCCTAATACTACTCTAACCACCACATATATGCATACTTCACTACCTCCATAAATCTCAGTGTTCTTCTTTTTCATTTTCTTGGCCCTCTTTCTCCCCTGTTTCTCTCCTTTCATTTTCATTTTTTATCACAAATATGTGGTCAGTTTAGAAAAATATAAAATACAGATATTTAAATTTTTAATATTAAAATTACCTGAAGTGTCATTATCCAAAGTTATCTTCTTGAGATGTTATTGTATATGCAAACATATTTTTGTAATGTATAATATTAATAGCACATCATATAAGACAATCATTTGTAACCACTTTTTGTCAATAATTTAGTGGGCATGACAAAAAAATAATTTTACATCATTTATAATGGCCATATTCATTTTGGTACCAATCTTATCAATTTCCTGTTTCTGTATGCCTTTTCATAGTTTCAGTTCGGTTCAGTTGTTCAGTCATGTCCAGCTCTTTGTGACCCCATGGACTGCAGCACTCCAGGCCTCCCTGTCCATCACTAACTCCCAGAGTTTACTCAAGCTCATGTCCATTGAGTCAGTGATGCCATACAACCGTCTCATCCTCTGTAGCTCCCTTCTCCTGCCTTCAATCTTTCCCACCATCAGGGTCTTTCTTAATGAGTCAGTTCTTTGCATCAGGTGGCCAAAGTATTGGGAGTTTCAGTTTCAGCATAAGTCCTTCCAATGAATATTTAGGACTGATTTCCTTTAGGATGGACTGGTTGGATCTCCTTGTAGTCCAAAGGACTCTCAACAGTCTTCTCCAACACCACAGTTCAAAAGCATCATTTATTTGGCACTCAGCTTCCTTATAGTCCAACTCTTACATCCATACATGACTACTGGGAAAACCGTAGCTTTGACTAGACAGACCTTTGTTGGCAAAGTAATATCTCTGCTTTTTAATATGCTGTCTAGGTTGTTCATAATTTTTCTTCCAAGGAGCAAACGTCTTTTAATTTCATGGCTGCAGTCACCATCTTCAGTGATTTTGGAGCAAAAAAAAAAAAAGAATCAGTCACTGTTTCCCCTGTTTCATAGCTTATCTCCTTTAATATACTTTTATTCTGTCTCTTTGTATTGGATAATGAATGGATTTAAATACGTGTTATACATGATCTCATCAATGTTTACATTTGTAGTGATAATAGATACTTTCTATTAAAAATTTGTTGGTAGCAGTTTCATTCACCTTCAGATAGCATTTTAGCAGAACTAAGCTTCAAATCGGAGAAGGCAATGGCAACCCACTCCAGTACTCTTGCCTGGAAAATCCCATGGACGGAGGAGCCTGGTAGGCTGCAGTCATGGGTTTGCTAAGAGTCGGACAAGACTGAGCGACTTCACTTTCACTTTTCACTTTCATGCATTGGAGGAGGAAATGGCAACCCACTCCAGTGTTCTTGCCTGGAGAATCCCAGGGAGGGGGGACCCTGGTGGGCTGCCGTCTATGGGGTCGCACAGAGTCGGACAAAACTGAAGCGACTTAGCAGCAGCAGCAGCAGCAAGCTTCAAATACTTGAAAGACAAGCTGTTGTGACCTTCATGGTCTGCAGTTTTTTTTTCATTTTCTTAGTGCATCATGACTAAATATTTTGTTTCAGTGAAGACATCATTGTTTCTCAGTTTCACATTTGAATTGCAAGTCACTACCGTCTGAGTCACCAGGGAAGACCAATCCTATAGCACAGCTCTCAAAGCACAAGATCTCTCTCAAGCTTAGCAAAGTACTCAATAGCTCTCTTTTGGGGTTTTTAGACACTCCTTCTTTGGAGTTTCCTTTGATTTAAACTGTATCTTAATTCTCCAAGTATTGTAAATTAGAGAAGTAAACCTGTTCATTTTATGCTACCATCTTAAGTGCAACATTCATGCCCTCATTTGTTGGAAACTTTTCTATGTGTGATTAACACTTGTGTGGACAAATGTGATTAAGAGTTTGAACACTTCAGATATGCTGATTATTCATGATATGGAAGATGTTATGCTAAAATATATATGAACAAGACTGAAGAAGCCAGAACTGGGCTTCCCTGGCAGATTAGACAGCAAAGAATCTGCCTGCAATACAGGACACCTAGGTTCAATGCCTGGGTTGGGAAGATTCTCTGGATGAGGGCATGACAACTCACTTCAGTATTCTTGCCTGGAGAATCCCCATGGACAGAGGAGTCTGGCGGGCTACAGTCCATAGGGTTGCAAAGAGTTGGACACAACTGAGCAACTAAGCTCAGCACAAGCTTGGTAAAGAAGCTCTCTCCTAGGAAAATGTTACTCTTTATTCCTAATTCCTCCATTTTACCTGCCATATTCCCATATGATTTCTTTCCTTGTCTTTATGGTCTAAATTTTATTATCTCTTTTCTCCTATTCAATTATCTTCCTTTAACCTGCCCCTCTCTGTATTTCTTCTCACTTCATATTTTGGCATTTACAACATGTTTTCCATATAATCATTGATGGATAAATAAGGTATTAATCTTTGGTACCCATATTTTTCAATTCTTTCTTATTTTCTACCTTCAGAATACTTCAGCTTCTTCTCTGATTGAGTCAATGGATGGAGTAAATGACTCTGTGGTATCTGAATTTGTATTAATCGGACTTTCAAATTCATGGAAAATGCATCTTTTTCTTTTTTGGTTCTTCTTTGTGTTCTACTTGGGAATTATCCTGGGAAACCTCTTCATTGTGTTCACAGTAATTATTGACTCTCATTTACACTCCCCCATGTACTTCCTGTTGGCCAATCTCTCCCTCCTTGATCTAGGTCTTTCCTCTACCACAGTACCCAAAATGATCTCTGATCTTTACACTAACTGCAAAATCATTTCTTTTCCAAAATGTATGACACAGATATTTTTCATTCATGTCATGGGTGGAGTTGAGATGGTGCTGCTCATAGCCATGGCATTTGACAGGTATACTGCAATCTGTAAGCCTCTCCACTACCTGACAATTATGAGCTCCAAAATGTGTGTTTCCTTTGTAGTGGTTGCCTGGATAGTGGGGATAATCCATGCTGTATCTCAGTTTGTTTTTGTCATAAACTTGCCTTTTTGTGGTCCCAATAAAGTAGACAGTTTTTACTGTGACTTTCCTCGGGTCATGAAACTTGCTTGTGTAGACATTTACAAGCTAGAGTTTGTAATCATTGCTAATAGTGGGTTTATATCCATGGCTACCTTCTTCTCTTTAATTATATCCTACATTTTCATTTTGGTCACTGTCTGGAAACGTTCTTCAGGAGACTTATCTAAAGCATTTTTCACACTGTCAGCTCACATCACTGTAGTAATTTTGTTTTTTATGCCATGTATGTTTCTCTATGTGTGGCCTTTCCCTACAACATCATTGGATAAGTATTTGTTTATTGTTGACTTTGCCATCACCCCTATCTTGAATCCTACCATTTATACATTGAGAAACAAAGACATGAGATTTGCCATGAGGAGACTGGGCAAACGGATTGTAGGTTCCAGTGGGATCTCATAATGAATGGAGCAGATCTAGAGTACACAATGCTTCAAGCTTACCAAAAACAGAGTCATGTGACTATCATCATTACTATGGTTAAGAATTACTATTTCGAATGATAGTTCAACAAAGATGCACCTGTAGAAATTGATTATCAAGTTAGAGTTGACTTTATTTTGACAATCACAAGGAATAAATTGACTTCCTCTACGTTCATGGAGAAAAGAGATGAGAAAAGAAAACTAAGCTGACCTCCACGTGTAAACTTAACATTCAAAACCATTTTCTGGTGCCATTTCCTAGGACTTGCTGGGTGTAATTACTCTCAATTATAAATAAATAACTCAAAAATTGACAAATATATCTCATAGTAAGCTAATAGATTAAGAATCTAAAATGTAGGTTTGGGTAAATTATAAATAAAGTATATACTTCTAATTTTCTATTTTAATTTTATTTTAATTAACAGTAAGAATAAAATCAACTGTTATTATTTATGTTTAGCCCTGAATTCAAGACTTGACTACACCCTGAGCTTTTTCAGTTTAGGATGCCATTTCAATTTTGTTTAGATTTCAGTGATTGCATGTACAGAATTTCTTTAACACTATCAATATTTTAGATGAATTTAGATCAAATATTTTTGCACTTTTTTTCTGCTTCTCTGTTATCCTGAATGTGAAGACCTTCTAACATTCAACTAGCTCAATTTATTCTTTTAAAAGATGTATAATTAATAGCTGCTTCACAGCATAATAATCACCCAAGAATGTGTATTTAGAGGTCCTGGTTTCCTTGAATATGGTTTCCTGGTCTGTCAAACCACCACCCCACCACCACCACAAGCACCACCCCCCCCTTTACCCCATGGCCCAATACAAGAGTTTATGTATCTGTGTTTGATAACCTTGGAATAATAGAAAGCCAAAAAGGTTGAGGCATAATCAATTTATTTTTTTTTCCTTTTTTTTTATTCTTCCAATTTTATTTTATTTTTAAACTTTACATAATTGTATTAGTTTTGCCAAATATCAAAATGAATCCGCCACAGGTATACATGTGTTCCCCATCCCGAACCCTCCTCCCTCCTCCCTCCCCATACCATCCCTCTGGGCCATCCCAGTGCACCAGCCCCAAGCATCCAGCATCATGCATCGAACCTGGACTGGCAACTCGTTTCCTACATGATATTTTACATGTTTCATTGCCATTCTCCCAAATCTTCCCACCCTCTCCCTCTCCCACAGAGTCCATAAGACTGTTCTATACATCAGTGTCTCTTTTGCTGTCTCGTACACCGGGTGGCATAATCAATTTAATTGAGGATTTCTACATCTAGAATAAAGACTTCGTTAAAGTTACAGGAATATACAGTAACATCTCTGTCTCCTCTGTATAAATAAAACAATCTAATATGTCTTTTAAATTTTTTCTTTTTTTAATGTTTTTTTATTTTTTTTAATTTTATTTTATTTAACTTTGCAATATTGTATTGGTTTTGCCATATATCAAAATAAATCTGCCACAGGTATACATGTGTTCCCCATCCTGAACCCTCCTCCCTCCTCCCTCCTCCCTCCCCATACCATCCCTCTGGGTCATCCCAGTGCACCAGCCCCAAGCATCCTTTTTTCTTATTCATCTGGACAGGAATTTCTTTTTAACTTAATTACTGCTGATAACTCCTTCCTTCAAATACTCCACTGGGCCTCTAAATCACTATAATCTCCTGGTTTACCTCCTACCTCTTGGGTAATATCTTCCCAGCATCTGTTTGCTGAATTTCCCTCATTTGTTCAACCAACAAACTTAGGGTTCCTCAGAATTGCATCTTTAGCCTGTTCTCACTTTATATTCTGTCCCTAGGTTGCATCCATTCCCATGGCTTCACCTCAAACCTCCTGTTCTTTCAAAGTCACAATAAACGGCTCAAACACTTGCCCAGTAGCTCAACCCAAAATCTGGGGTAATAATGAACTCCTCTCTCACTCTGACCCTCAATATTCAATAAATCAGCAAGTCTATTAATTCCACTTTATAAACATTTCTTATATACCTCCCCTTATTTTCTTCTACAATGTCACCATTCTTGTTGAAACCATCACATATTATTTTTTAGAATAGAATTTTAAGTCAACTATGTGGTCTTCATGCTTCAAATCTTATCCCATTATCTTCATTTCAGTAGAGAGGTTTTTAAAAATATAAATCTAACCATGTAGTTGTTTTGCTCAATGACTTTAACGTAATTGTCATAGACCTTAAATTAAAACATTACCTCTCTTTCAAAGTTTATCAGGCCACCAGAGACCTGGTTCCCACCATGTCTCCTGCCCCTGAGAACAACATGCTCTTTCCCTTTAATTTCAGATTCAATTTGGTGGTTTTTTAAACTTGCCTGGAAACTTCAAACTCTTTTATCTCTGACGCTTCACACTGATGAATCATTCTGTCTGAAACACTTGTCTTTCATGATTCACCTAGTAACATCTACTTATTCTTCACACCTCAGTTTCAGCAACACTTTACCAGGGAATAATTCCCAGGACCTGGGTTCACGAACTCTCTTCTTATTGTGTATTGTTATAGCACTCCTTATTACCACTTCTGTAACATTAGTGACACTCCTGATTTCCTATTCAATGTAAGTTTTCCTCATTACACTTAACTTCCATGAGAAAAGGAGCTGTTTAATGCTGCCATCATATTTACTGCCAAACATCAGTATCAGTAGCAACAGTATAGAAAACAATCAATAAACATTTGTCATTAAATACAGAGTGAGGTCATAATGAGAAAAAAAAATCCTATATAAACACATACATGTGGAATTTACTGAGCATGCCCCCGCCCATCAGACAAGACCCAGTTTCCTCCACAGTCATTCTCTCCCATCAGGAAGATTCCATGAGCCTCTTATCCTCATCCCTCAGAGGGCAGACAGAATGAAACCCATAGTCACAGAAAACTAATCAAATTGATCACATGGGCCACAGCCTTGTCTAACTCAATCAAATGATGAGCCATGCCTCATTTGGGTGTAGGGCCACCCAAGATGGACAGGTGATGGTGGGGAGTTCTGACAAAACATGGTCCACTGAAGAAGGGAATGGCAAACCATTTCAGTTTTCTTGCCCTGAGAACCCCATGAACAGTATGAAAAGGCAAAAAGATAGGACACTGAAAGACGAATTCCCAGGTAGGTAGGTTCCTAGAGAAGAGTGGAGAAATAACTCCAGAAAGAATGAAGAGAAGGAGCCAAAGCAAACACAATGACCAGTTGTGGATGTGACTGGTGCTGGAAGTAAAGTCTGATACTGTAAAGAGCAATACTACATGGGACCCTGGGTCAGGTCTATGAATCAAGGTAAATTAGAAGTGGTCAAACATGGATGGAAAGAGTGAACATTGACATTTTAGGAATCAGTGAACTAAACTGGACTGGAATGGGTGAATTGAATTTAGATGACCATTGTATCTACTACTGTGGGCAAGAATCCCTTAAAAGAAATGGAGTAACCATCATAGTCAACAGAGGAATCCAAAATGCAATACTTGGGTGCAATTTCAAAAACAACAGAATGATCTCTGTTTGTTTCCAAGGCAAACCATTCAATATCACAATAATACAAGTCTATGCCCTGACCAGTAATGCTGAATAAGCTGAAGTTGAATGGTTCTATGAAGACCTACAAGACCTTCTAGAACTAACACACAAAAAAGATGTCCTTTTCATTATAGGGGACTGGAATGCAAAAGTAGGAAGTCAAGAGATACCTGAAGTAACAGGCAAATTTGACCTTGGAGTACAAAATGAAGAATGGCAACAAAGTTTTGCCAAGAGAATGCACTGGTCATAGCAAACACCCTCTTACAACAACACAAGAGAAGACTCTACACATGGACATCACCAGATGGTCAATACCAAAATCAGATTGATTATATTCTTTGCAGCAAAACATGGAGAAGCTCTATACAGTCAGCCAAAATAAGACTGGGAGCTGACTGTTGCTCAGAACATGAACTTCTTATTACCAAATTCAGACTGAAATTTAAGAAAGTGGAGAAAACCACTAGACCGTTCAGTTCAGTTCAGTTTAGTCTCTCAGTCGTGTCCAACTTTTTGGGACCCCATGAATTGCAGCACACCAGGCCTCCCTGTCCATCACCAACTCCTGGAGTTCACTCAAACTCACGTCCATCGAGTCAGTGATGCCATCCAGCCATCTCATCCTCTGTCGTCCCCTTTTCCTCCTGCCCCCAATCCCTCTCAGCATCAGAGTCTTTTCCAGTGAGTCAACTCTTCACATGAGGTGGCCAAAGTATTGGAGTTTCAGCTTTAGCATCAGTCCTTCCAATGAACACCTAGGACTAATCTCCTTTAAAATGGACTGGTTGGATCTCCTTGCAGTCCAAGGGACTCTCATGAATCTTCTCCAACACCACAGTTCAAAAGCCTCAATTTTTCAGTGCTCAGCTTTCTTCACAGTCCATCTCTCACATTCATACATGACTACTGGAAAAACCATAGCCTTGACTAGACAGACCTTTGTTGGCAAATTTATGTCTATGCTTTTTAATATGGTATGAAGGTTGGTCATAACTTTCCTTCCAAGGAGTAAGTGTCTTTTAATTTCATGGCTGCAATCACCATCTGCAGTGATTTTTGAGCCCCCCAAAATAAATTCTGACACTGTTTCCACTGTTTCCCCATCTATTTCCATTCAGGCATGACCTAAATCAAATCCCTTATGATTATACAGTGGAAGTGAGAAATAGATTCAAGAGACTAGATCTGATATACAAAGTGCCCAATGAACTATGGACAAAGGTTCATGACAGTGTACAGGAAACAGTAGTCAGAATCATCCCCAAGAAAAAGAAATGCAAAAAGGCAAAATGGTTGTCTGAGAAGGGTTTACAGATAGCTGAGAAAAGAAGAGAAGCTAAAGGCAAAGGAGAAAAGGAAAGATATACCCATCTGAATGCAGAGTTCTGAAGGATAGCAAAGAGAGATACAAAAACCTTCTTCAGTGATCAATGCAAAGAAATAGAGAAAACAATAGAATGGGAAAGACTAGAGATCACTTCAAGAAAATCAGAGATACCAAGGGAACACTTGATGCAAAGATGGGCTCAATAAAGGACAGAAATAATATGGACCTAAGAGAAGCAGAAGATATTAAGAAGAGGTGGCAAGAATATACAGAAGAACTATACAAAAAAAAAAAAAAAACAACAACAACTTAATGACCCAGATAATCACCATGGTGAGATCAGTCACCTAGAGCCAGACATCCTGAAATGCAAAGTCAAGTGTGTTTTAGGAAGTATCACCATGAACAAAGCTAGTGGAGGTGATAGAATTCCAGCTGAGCTATTTCAAATCCTAAAAGATGATGCTGTGAAAGTGCTGCACTCATTAGGCAGCAAATTTGGAAAACTCAGCAGTGGCCACAGGACTGAAAAAGGTCAGTTTCATTCCAATCCTACAGAAAAGCAATGTCAAAGAATGTTCAAACTACCATACAATTGCACTCATCTCACACACTAGCAAAGTAATGCTCAAAAGTCTCCAAGCTAGGCTTCAACAGTATGTGATCTGAGAACTTCCAAATGTTGAAGCTGGTTTTAGAAAAGGCAGAGGAACCAGAGATCAAATTGCCAACATCCATTGGATCATCGAAAAAGCAAGAGAGTTCCAAGAAAAAATCTACTTCTGCTTTATTGATTACGACAAAGCCTTTGACTGTGTGGATCACAACAAACTGTGGAAAATTCTTAAAGAGATTAGAATACCATACCACCCACCTTACCTACCTCCTGAGAAATCTGTATGCAGGTCAAGAAGCAACAGTTAGAACTGGACATGGAACAACAGACTAGTTTCAAATTGGAAAGGAGTATGTCAAGGCTATATATTGTCTCCCTGCATATATTATTTAATTTTTATGCAGAGTACATCATTCAAAATGCCAGACTGGATGAAGCACAAGCTGGAATCAAGATTGCCAGGAAATTTATCAGTAACCTCAGATATGCAGATGACACCACCCTTATGGCAGAAAGTGAAGAGGGACTAAAGAGCTTCTTGATGAAAGTCAAAAAGGAGAGAAAGCCAGAAAAATCTGGCTTAAAACTCAACATTCAAAAAACAAAGATCATGTCATCTGGTCCCATCACTCCATGGCAAATAGATGGAGAAACAATGGGAACAGTGAGAGGCTTTATTTTCTTGGGCTCCTAAATCACTGCAGATGGTGATTGCAGCCTTGAAATTAAAGGATGCTTGCTCCTTGTAAGAAAACCTATGACCAACCTAGACAACATATTAAAAAACAGATACATCACTTTGCCAAGTATAATAATGCATATATATGGAATTTAGAAAGATGGTAACAATAACCCTGTGTATGAGACAGCAAAAGAGACACTGATGCATAGAACAGTCTCATGGACTCTATGGGAGAGGGAGAGGGTGGGAAGATTTGGGAGAATGGCATTGAAGCATGTATAATATCATGTATGAAACAAAATGCCAGTCCAGGTTTGATGCACCATACTGGATGCTTGGGGCTAGTGCACTGGGACGACCCAGAAGGATGGTATGGAGAGGGAGGAGGGAGGAGGGTTCAAGATGGGGAACACATGTATACCTGTGGTGGATTAATTTTGATATTTGGCAAAACTAATACAATTATGTAAAGTTTAAAAATAAAATAAAATTTAAAAAAAAAAGTCCATCTAGTCAAAGCTATGGTTTTGCTAGTTCATGTATGGATGTGAAAGTTGGACTACAAAGCAAGCTGAGTGCCAAAGAATTGATGTTTTGAACTGTGGTGTTGGAGAAGGCTTTTGAGAGTTCCTTGGACTGCAAGAAGATCAAATCCTAAAGCAAATCAGCCCCGAATATTCATTGGAAGGACTGATGCTGAAGCTGAAGCTCCAATACTTTGGCCACCTGATGCAAAAAACTGGCTCATTTGAAAAGACCCTGGTGCTGGGAAAGATTGAAAGCAGGAGGAAAAGGTGATGATAGAGGATGAGATGGTTGGATGGCATCACTGACTCGGTGGATGTGAGTTTGAGCAAACTCTGAGAGTTGGTGATGGACAGGGAAGCCTGGCATGTTGCAGTCCATGGGGTCACAAAGAGTCGGACACACCTGTGCGGCTGAAATGAACTGTGGAATCTAGACAAAATGGTACAAATGAACCTGTTAGCAAAGCAGAAACAGAGACGCAGACATATAAAACAAATGTATGGACACCAAGGGGGCAAGGAGGGTGGGATGAATTGGGAGACTGGGAATGACATATATACATTACTATGTATAAAATAGATAAGTAATGAGAACCTACTGTATAGCAAAGGGAACTCAACTCAGTGCTCTGTGTTGATCCAAGTAAGAAGGGAATCCAAAAAAGAGGGGATAAATGTATATGGATAGCTGATTCACTTCACTGTACAGCAGAAACTAACACAACATTGTACAGCAACTATACTACAAAAAACTTTATTTAAAAAAATAGAAATTAATTAATTAATAAACCCAACAAAGAATAAAAATTAACAATGTGAATAATTTGTTGCATAGCAGTTGGGATTTCTTTTTACTTCTGATCAAAGATCACACAGATTTAAAAAATCCTCCCCTTTTTTGTCTACTTGTCTCTCCTTAATTAATTTTTTCTGCCTCTATCTCCTTAAGTAGAACTGAAATCTACTGCGAAATATGCCAGTGAGTTCTTTTTACAGGCTTGGTCGATTCAAATCTTGAGCCAATCTCAGCCTGTGAATCACTGGTATCAGGCCTCTCTGATACTCTCAGGTCTCAAGAACTCTACATTAACAATTTCTGATCTTCTACTGGGACTGAGGTTTCTCCACTGCCAACTAACTTGTGTCGCATGCCCCAGGAGAGAAACTCACATAGCCCCAGGAGATGCTCTGTGCCTAGCGCCCAGCTTCCTAGAACTCTATTTCTGCCTATATTCTCCCTTATTCATCTGAATATGCTGTTTTCCCTGGTACCCCAATCTCCTCACTTGGAACAAAAGGACAATCGTTCTACTGGCATGGTAGAATGATTTATGAAGTTCTATACTGCTCATAGAGCTTCTCTGGTGGCTCAGATGGTAAAGAATCTGCTTTCAATGTGAGAGACCTGGGTTTGATCCCTGGGTTGGGAAGATTGCCTGGAGGAGGGCATGGTAATCCACTCCAGTATTCTTGCCTGGAGAATCCCCATGTACAGAGGAGCCTGGCCGGCCACAGTCCATAGGATCGCAGAGTCAGACATGACTGAGCAACTAAGCACAGCACACACACTTACTGCTCACAGTGTTATGGACAAGCCCTGGGTGTGGGGGAGGGAAACAGGAGAAATTTTCCACTAATTTGGAATGTCACTATTTTACCAAAATTAATTTAGACAAGCCATAACTCTGCTGCTCTTCTAGAGTATATGGCTTTTGGGCAGGAGAAAATGATATACAACTCTAAACAAAGATAGAGCTTTGATACCTTGAGCCCACCATGGTAACCTGGAGATCAAATTTTTTTTTACGTACATATCAAAGATAAAGTCAGCCTTTTTCAGAGAAATCCACTAGGCTTACCTTGATGATTGTTACAGGTCATCTGAATAATTATCTCCTTCTCAGGTAAATATGCTCCTATTACAGACAACTCAAAATAACTCCCTACATTCTTTTCTCTTCAGACATCGATCCAACAAACCCAAAACTTACTTGTATACAGTCAAATCAGGAAAAATAAAGTTCAAAACCATTTAAGACCTTCATCCCCAGTAGTCCAAAGTTTATGAGCACAAGTAGAGTCACAGGTAAACATCTGCCATGATTAAAAACAGGGAAAGTACCATGAATTATGAGAATTATCTTTACCTATCAAGGGTTTAGATTTATTTCTTCAAGTCTGGTACTATGAATATCTTGTTTCTCAGGGTTTATTTTCACACCTTCATCTCAGTCACTCAAAGCAAGATCATCCACCATAAAGAGGGATTTTTATTATACAATCCAATATGTTATGTCAAAATCTTCCTGTAAAACAGATTCACTTTGCTGTACACCTGAAACTAATACAACATTGTAACTCAACTATATCCCAATAATTTTTTTTTAAATACCTTCCTTCTTTCCCTCTATTTCATCACCAGAAAAATTTTTCAATATTTCTCTCTTGGGGAAACCAATGTGACTCAAAGATTTAGTCCCCAAGAGAATCTAATAATGGGCTGAGTATTAGCCATCTTTGCAGCAGTAGCGAGTCACTCTCTTATGCAGCTAATTAGGTTATTTCTCATTATGGAGAATCTTATATATAGCTTTGTCTTTGAGAGAGGTGGGAGTGCTTTTTACAAATATAAAAGAGTACACTCTCTGACTTTCTCTTCTTCTAAAAATATACACCCTGTGACTGAACAGGCAAGTAAGAAAGACACTTTTAAATTACAAAACCATCCCTGTCACGGTTGCTTCCCTCTCCCCATAACCCTCGACCTTCCTTCAATTTCTGTTCCCCTGTAAAATATTGTGTCAGTTTTCTCTTTTGAAATCTATTTTTCCTTTCATCCTATACCATCTCTTTCCTATGATCAAATTTCAATCATTGAATTGCATTGTCTTCTAAAATTAATTACACACACACACACATATACCTTCTGATATTTTTAACTTCTTAATGAGAAAATTTTCAAGATTCACGTTTCTGGCTTTTGTGCTTTCCAATTCATTTTAAACTTCGTTTTCCATTGTGCAAAACAGAGTTCCGGACTCACGTATTCCTATACTATTTAAGGACCAAATTCTGTTTTAAAACAAAAGGAAATCTCAGTCCTCAGCCTCCAGGATTCTAGTGTGATTCCCTCTCCTTCACTATTACTTTCCTCTGAATTTGAAGGCTCCAACCAATGCCTAGACTGAGAGCATATGCTCAGATTCAAAGAAGATTCTGGTGTTGTGCCAGAGGACGGTACAGAGGAGATGCTGGCTGAAAATTCTGAAAGAGAACTGTTCAAGGACTGGCCAGGTTGTTTGAAGAAATAGGAGAGGGGATAAGGAAGAGCAATACCCAATGGGGAAAAAAATAGTCTTTCAGAAAGGGACGGCTCATTTTATTTTAAAAGGAAAGAGAACTCAGGGATGAATATGACTCTTCCAATTTGGTGTGATACTATCAAATATAAACAGTCTAGCTTTTTAATGACTTTTCCTACAAGCAGGTGTAGATCGTGAGTGAGGAAGGTCATTGGACTGAGTTAGGCTGACTTCTAGTACTGGCTCTGTGAATGTATTCCTGCAAATACACTGGGCATTTAACCTCACTGGGTTGTTTTCCATCTGTAGAATGAAATAACTGGACAATATAATCTCAAAGTTCTTTCCTACTTCTATAAAAATGTATCATTCTAATAATCTTTTTTGTTTAAAGATTTGTCTCTCCAGGTATTGGATAACTGATAAATTTTAAATCTCCAATAGGAGAGATGGAAAGTTCTAAGGGGACTTGGCTTTTGAAGAACTCCTGGGAACTTCACACAGTCACCAGTGTTTCCTAAGAAGGCAGAGAAACCAAGTATGTGGTCTTTTTCTCCAAACAAGCACTCTCAGGTCATCAGGACTTCTTGAATAATGATACACATTAATTCTAGATGTTTATAACAGAATGGGTGGGCCCTTCATTTATCTTAAATACTCATGATTATATATATATACACACATATCTCATTAGGTTATATATATGTGTATATGTGTATATATATATATATATACACACATATCTCATTAGGTTTTATATATATATATATATATATATATATATATATACATATCTCATTAGGAAGCACAAGCTTGTGGAGAAGGTGTTGTTAACTTCAATTTCTCTATATATTTGTGAGGACTTCTATTTTGTTTACTTGGGCAATTTAGTGATAATTTCTGGACAATTTATTCTTCAAATATTCCTTGAGCTTTTTCTATGTGCCAGCCTGTTTTAGTCAAGAGACACAGTGTTGGACAAAGCAGAAAGTGTACCTACGTAATGAACTTTAATTTTTACATTTTACAAAAAGCTATAAATATTAGAAATAAGGAAAGCAAAATACTGACTGGAAGTTAAAGGGGTGTTTTTAATCAGTTACTTCCTAATGTTTTAGAGGTGACCTGTCAGCTGAACCACTATGCCAAAACTATACCCACTCCATACTGTCAAACCCCTCTGCCACATCCATTATTTATTTGCTTAATGTCTTAACTTTTCTTCATATCAGTGACTATTTTCCCTAAAATTTTATTATTACTTTCCATCCTTTCAGGCAAAATGTACTAAAATAGTGAATCGAAATGCAGATAAAGCTCACACTCTTAGGTGTTCATAATGTATTGATGTGTGTTGATGTAAACAATGACAGGCAATTAAGCAAAGATGTGCAACATTGCACCAATGTCTCTTTTGATCATCATTTTATCCTCTTTATTTGTCCTAGATTTTATTTATTCCATCCCCTGTTTTCGTTTAATTCTTCACTCCCTTTCTATTTTCATTCTTCCTCTTTCTTTAGATCTTCTTTCCTGCCTGTTCCCTAGACATGTTACTGACTGACTTCACCACACTACTATGCTTATAGCGCCATGTTTTATATTGTAATTATACCAAACCCACTCCAGCATTCTTGCCTGGAGAATCCCAGGAACAGTGGAGCCTGTTGGGCTGCTGTCTATGCGGTCACACAGAGTCGGACACGACTGACGCGACTTAGCAGCAGCAGCAGCATAATTAAAGATTATCAATAAATTTAATTACACTTTTAAATGGACTCTTATAGTCTTTAGGCTAATAGACTCAAAGAGTATTGGATTTTTCTCTTTGTGAGTGAGTGAGCTCACTCTGTCGTGTCTGACTCTTTGCGACCTATGGACTGCAGCCCACCAGGCTCCTCCATCCATGGGATTTTCCAGGCAAGAGTACTGGAGTGGGTTGCCATTTCCTTCTCCAGTTTAAAAAACTTAATTATCACTCACACTCCAAGACAAGCACCATTTCAGCAGTACTAAGCTAATACAGGTGGAAATTTTCAAATACGACAAATCAATTTAGAGAAAACTTCAATTGTTTTTATAAGATGAAACATCCACTTTCATGATGATGGAGACTTGAAGAATTGAGTTTATATGTTTAATGTTAGCTTTATAGGATAAAATCGTTGATCATAAGCAGTCAACATGATTCTTAAGCTTCAGCTTCATTACTCTAAGATAGTGACTTGAATGATGAGATCAGGAAATCAACACCTTCTGCTCAGCAGAATAGAGGGTATTGCCATGAAATCTTCTAGGGATGACTTTCTGAACTCTATAATGCTCCCCAGATTCAATTCCACTCCCCAAATTCTTTGCCCTTACACCCCTGTGACCTGGGTGATTTAAATATGGATATGAAGTCCATTGATAACTGAATGAATAAATTTCAAATGGTTATCATAGTTTTCAGAGAAAATGCTAGGAAGGGTTTTTAGAACATCTAGGTGAGAGAAGGTAGAAGACAATAGAAAAATTAATCAAGAGGCAACAGAAACAATAGTATATTGCTGAAATAGGAAGTTAATCAAACCTTTCCTATTTCCACCATCAAAATCCAGATCCATCAGGACACTATACTTATTTAGCTACATTCTGCCCTAGTACTATCATCTATTAATCAATTCTGACAGCTTATGAAAATGTCTAATTGGATGAGAGAAGTGTTAAAGTCCTTGACTTCTCCAGCTCATCTTCTAATAATTACAACTTATTCTTTGTTTTTGAACCTTCTTAATAAATCATCCTTTAGCTCTCTATGCTCTTGGATGTTTTTATCAAAAAATCTAATATAAATATGATAGCTATACTGAAAGATATTTAAAATCTAAAGGATTTTTCAAGTTCTAAAAAATAAAAGTCAACTACTGTACTATGCAATCTGTTTACTTTTCATACACTTAATATTATAAATAAAATTCTTAATAATGCTACTATAAATTTCTATTAACTTATTTTACTAACTATAATATTTTCCTTCATAACAGAATTAAACCTAATGTGTGACATCTAAATTATTCAAAGTTTTATCAACTGTAAAGTATGACAAATATTTTTGTGCAAAAATCTTTTTCGATACAAATAGAATTCCACAAGGAGTACTACTGCAGCAAGTGGTACGGAGTCAAGATTCTTGACACATGATTTCAAAATATTTTCTTTAATAATCTTTAGTTTCTTTTTTAATTGGTGGAAAATCGCTTTATCTTGTTGTGTTGCTTTCTGCCACACTCATGCACGCTCTTGAGCCTCCCTCCACTGCTCCCAACCCCCACCTCTAGATCATCAAGGAGCACCAGGCTGGGCTCCCTGTGTTACATAGCAACATCCCACTATCTCTTTCACACATTACAGCGTATACACGTCCATGCTACTTTCTCAATTCGTCCTACCCTCACCTTCCCTCTGTGTGTCAAGTCCCTTCTCTACTATGTTCATCAGTACCATTTCAAAATATTTTCTTAATTTTAGATTAGTCTATATTTCTTATCAAGGGTGTACGAATGTGCCTATCTCAATGAGTGTTGGTTTTGACAACAATACTATAAAACTTTTTTAACTTAATAGAAAAATAATAGCTTTATATTTGATTTGATTTCTGAGGAAGATATATATATATATATATATATATATATATATATATGCAAAAATACATAGTTTACTTTTCTGAATTCTCTCTTCATATCATTTGTCCATTTATCTATTAGGCCTCAGAGGTTTTATTAAATGATTTGAACTTTTAAAAAATATTATGAAGATATCAATCTTTTGTCTGTCTATGGTATTTCAAATTCACGTAAGAGATTGTTTTTAAGTACATGTAGGAAATACCATTCAGAGGTAACTTAACAGTTATTAGGAATGTCTATACTCATTTCTAATATGTGTAGTGTATCAGATGGTAAAGAATCTGCCTGCAATACAGGAGATCCAGGTTCAACCCCTGGATCAGGAAGATCCCTTGGAGAAGGAAATGTCAACCCACACCAGTATTCTTGTCTGGGGAATTTCATGCACAGAGGAGCTTGGTGGGCTACAGAGGTCTCCAAGAGTTGAACATAACTGAGTGACTAACACTTCTCATATTCATTTCTAACTTCTATTGAACTTTATTGTTCATGATTATATTTTTTAAAGGTTATCTATTTTTAAATCATTTTATATGCTCTTATACCCTCTTCCAATTTTCTAGGATTCAGTATTTTGGTTTTTAACTTTTATTATTTCACTTCATCTGTATTCCTTGAGTTTATGTTATATGTTCTTTCCTAACACCATAAATTGTCTGATTGCTCACATATTTAAATAAATAGGATCATTTAAAGCAAAAGATTGTCTCTGAGTGAAGCTTTGTTGTATTCAATATTTTATACCCTGGTTCCCATTATTTTGTAAGTAGTCTACAATCATTTAAGTTAAAGGACCAATTTTAAATTATCAACATTTAAGTTGTATTAGGTTGATCCCTTCTTTCTTTTGTTGCAGGTCACTTGACAGTCTTCTCTTCTTTATGATTCAATGGACCAAGTAAATGGCTCTGTGGTAACTGAATTTGTGTTACTGGGACTTACACAATCCTTAGGGATGCAGTTTTTACTTTTTCTCTTCTTCTCTGTATTGTATTTGGGGATTATCCTGGGAAACGTCTTCATTGTGGTCACAGTGATTTTTGATTCCCACTTACATACCCCCATGTATGTTCTATTGGCCAACCTGTCACTCATTGACCTAGCCCTTTCATCCACCACAGTTCCCAGGATGATCTCTGATCTTTTCAGTGACTGTCAAATCATTTCTTTCCACAATTGCATGCTACAAATGTTCTTTATCCATGTCACAGGAGGAGTGGAGATGCTGCTGCTTATAGCCATGGCATATGACAGGTACACAGCAATCTGCAAGCCTCTCCATTATCTAACTATTATGAATCCCAAAATGTGCATGTTTTTAGTAGTTGCTGCTTGGATAATTGGAGTGACTCATGCTGTGTCTCAGTTTGTCTTTGTCATAAATTTACCCTTCTGTGGACCTAATAATGTGGGGAGCTTTTATTGTGATTTTCCTCGGGTTATTAAACTCGCATGCATAGATACTTACAAACTAGAATTTGTAGTCACTGCCAACAGTGGCTTTATATCTATGGGCACCTTCTTTCTCTTAATTATATCATATATCTTCATTCTGATCACTGTCCAACGACATTCTTCAAAATATTTATCCAAAGCGTTCTTCACTCTGTCAGCTCACATCACTGTAGTGTTTTTGTTTTTCCTTCCATGCATGTTTCTCTACATATGGCCTTTCCCTACAAAGTCACTGGATACATTTTTTGCCATTGTGGACTTTGTTGTCACCCCCGTCTTAAATCCTGCCATATATACTTTAAGGAACAGAGATATGAAGGTGGCAATGACAAGGCTAAGTCAACAGCTTTTAAATTCTAGGGAAGTGACATGAGAGATTTCATTGATGAGAGCACAAGATGAATGTCATGAATCATCAAGACCCTTGTGGTCACCATGAACACTATAGAATGTGTTCATTTTCATTATTGCTTTTAAAAACTGAGAAGTTGGTGCTTCCCTAGTGGTTCAATGGTAGAGTCCACCTGCCAATGCAGAGGACATGGGTTTGATCCCTGATCCAGGAGGATCCCATATGCCGCAGAGCAACTAAGCTCATTGACCACAACTGCTGAGGCTGTGCTCTAGAGCCCAGCCACTGAGCCCACATGCTGCAACTACTGAAGCCTGCATGCCCTAGAGTCTGTGCTCTGCAACAAGAGAAGCCACAGCAATGAGAAGCCCATGAACCACAGCTAGAGAGTAGCCCCGGATTGTCTCAACTAGAGAAAAGTCCATACAGCAACAAAGACCAAGCACAACCAAAAATAAATAAATAAAATTATAAAACAACAACCCCAAAAAACTGAGACGCCTACAAAAAAGAAGGTATTAAATCAAAGAATTTCATTTACATAGAGTTGCAGCTTATATTTCTACCTAACCTCCAAACCTAAACTGTAGTTACCACATGGCTGCATTCAATATTCATGTGGATATTTTACATCTACAGATAGATATGTACACTTGTATATATGTATATATATATATACACACACATATACATGTAATTTAACTTCATCAGTATTTTCCATTTGATAACAAGCATCATTGGAAATCAATATTTCTTATGGAAATTATGTAATCCAAAGATAAAATATGGCTTTATGTAAGCCAGTAGACAATAAAATTGAGGAAGAAGCAATTCTCATCATACTTGTATTTTAATTAGATAAATAGGAAGGTCAACACTATGACACTACATTAAGAATTAAAATTGCTTTTAGACTTTGATAATGTATTTCATACAATATTGTTTTAGAAATAGACTCTAGTATTTTCTATTATGCAAAATTTTGCCTATTTTCCAGTTTTTTTCAATATTTGTGTTCAAAGCATATCTTTATTCATTCTCTAAAATTATCTACAATTCTGTAAGTATTTGAAAGGACTTATTTACTAGAGAAGGATACTCCATTGCAATCTCAGCTTCTTCAATGTGTTCATTTTTAAGTAAGGGCACTTAGAACAAAGAAGATGCTCAACATCACTCATAATCAGAGAAATGCAAATCAAAACCACTATGAGATACCATTTCACGCCAATCAGAATGGCTGTGATCCAAAAGTCTACAAGCAATAAATGCTGGAGAGGGTGTGGAGAAAAGGGAACCCTCTTACACTGTTGGTGGGAATGCAAACTAGTACAGCCACTATGGAGAACAGTGTGGAGATTCCTTAAACAACTGGAAATAGAACTGCCTTATGATCCAGCAATCCCACTGCTGGGCATACACACTGAGGAAACCAGAAGGGAAAGAGACACGTGTACCCCAATGTTCATCACAGCACTGTTTATAATAGCCAGGACATGGAAGCAACCTAGATGTCCATCAGCAGATGAATGGATAAGAAAGCAGTGGTACATATACACAATGGAGTATTACTCAGCCATTAAAAAGAATGCATTTGAATCAGTTCTAATGAGGTGGATGAAACTGGAGCCTATTATACAGAGTGAAGTAAGCCAGAAGGAAAAACACCAATACAGTATACTAATGCATATATATGGAATTTAGAAAGATGGTAACAATAACCCTGTGTACAAGACAGCAAAAGAGACATTGATGTATAGAACAGTCTTATGGACTCTGTTGGAGAGGGAGAGGGTGGGAAGATTTGGGAGAATGGCATTGAAACATGTATAATATCATGTATGAAACGAGTTGCCAGTCCAGGTTCGATGCATGATACTGGATGCTTCGGGCGGGTAACTGGGACGACCCAGAGGGATGGTACAGGGAGGGAGGAGGGAGGAGGGTTCAGGATGGGGAACACATGTATACCTGTGGCGGATTCATTTCGAAATTTGGCAAAACTAATACAATACTGTAAAGTTTAAAAATAAAATTAAAAAATTAAAAAAAAAAAAGAAGATGGTTGGCATGTTTCAGGTAAAATCTGGAAAGTCTGCTGGTCATGGAGCACAGCTGAGAGATCATTTGGATTCTTTGTATGACTGATTTAAGGAACATTAACTGTGATAAGTCAGTTCAGTTTAAACCACTGTATGGTAATTAAAGCGACTCAATAAAAATGATAAATAATAAGAACTTAGACTTATTATTTGTCAAGGTATTTTTCCTATATTTTCTCCACAAATTCTAAGCTATCTGCTTTCTATAAAATCTAAAACATTATTATTTGCTTTCTTCGTAACACATCTGAATTTTAATTGCACAATTTTATCAATTGTTTTACTATGATTCCTTAAAAATTTACTTTTAAATTCAGTGAGGGTCATAGAAGTACCTGAGTTAGCCAAGAAACTGTGACATTAACCCTTAAATCAAGATGATTTTGTGTATTTCCTCAGGGGAAGCTTGTGAGACTATAAAAGTTATTCTCAATACCCAAAGTTCAGGATAACTATTTTCAGATCTCTTCATCTGCCTCTAGTCACTTCCACAAATGGTTTTTAATTAATGAAGCCATTTGCTAAGGAGGATTAGTTTATATCAATTTTCTTCTCTTGGAAATTGTATACTTCATGAGAAAGTACAAATAAAAGAAAAGTCTACACACCTTGCTCTGAAAATTGCTGTAGTGTCTTCCAGTTATGAAGGAGGTAGGTAGAATATGAAAGTGAAATATATTAGCAGAACTAACCAAACTGTAGCATTTGTATTGACAATAAAATGCTTCTATTAGTAATAACCCATTCTATAGAATTCAATTTTATGTGTATTTTTCAGAAAAAAATGGAAGAATCCTGAGTTTGGTGAAAAAATTCATTTTGCTGAAGAATAGTATATTTGAATTCTTACTTGTTACCATGGTAGAAAATCTTTTCACTGCAAATGAGAACACTTTGGTAAATCTATACTGACATAACTATCGAGTTTGTTGTCTTCTCTCAGTGAAATGATTTCACATCAGTAAACATCCAAAGAAAATACTAAATAACATTCCTTGACTTTAAAGAAACATCCAAATCAATCAATCATGTCAGAAATGATCTCACAATAGGAATCCCATCCTCTTTATTGTCAATGACAAGTATGATTATATTTGTGCTAAGGAGAAGGGGACTAAAATGACTTTATGACTTGTTTTACTACTAGACTTATTTTTATACTTGGAAATAAATTAGAATTGCTAAATATTTATAGGATTTTAAAAACAGTAATATGGAGCTTTAGGATAGGGCTATGGAATGGATAATGAAGAAAAAATGTAATTTCCAAGGACTGATTAAGTAGAGAAAACATAATACTAATCCCCCAAGAAATTTGATGAGCCATACCCTATCCTTTCATGACTCCTTGAGACCTGTCAATTTCCTCTCCTCTCTTTTGTAGCTTCCCCTTCAAGCTACCGTTCCATTTTCTACTTCACTTACTGCAAAACCTCTGAACTCCCCAATACATATATGAAATGACTTTCACAACTTACATCCAACGACCACTTTTCAGGCTCTTAACTTTCAGGTAGCAACTTACAAAGATATTCCAACAATAACTTTACATGTTATTATCATCATCCTTTACTTCCTTCCAAATGTATTACTTCTTCTAAAAATGATCTTTATTTATATATTGCTATGCTAACTCTTATTATAGTTATTATCAGAATTAAAGCTGTGACAGTGTTCACAATTACTCAGAATTAAAAAAAATTAGCATCATTTTTTTCTTATATATGTGTTGACACATGTCCTGTTATTACTACCTTTTATAATGGCTATTATTTAACTGCTTACCATTTGTTAGAAATTTATTTAACAATTGCCAAAAAAAAAAAAAGAAATTTATTTAACAATTGCTCATAATTCTGAAACAGTTCATGTCAACATAATAAATCATGAATCCTATAGTAGGCATTCTAGAATCCTTTTCCAATTTCATTTCCTATTAAAATTTCTTCACATTTTATCTCAGCAAATATTTTCCTCACTTTTAAATTTTTATTTTTTTTAATTTTATTTTGTTTTTTAAACTTTTTTGACCACCCCACACAGCATGTGAAATCTTAAGTTCCCCCATCAGGGATCAAACTCACACCCTCTACAGTGGCATTCTCTTGCTTTTAACTTCTTTCTCTCATTTTTAAACCTTATTTTTGTGTTGTTATTCTTTTCTTCTATTTTTCATCTTTAATTTTATTTTGGCATAAATCTTTCTTCTAAGCATTTTCATATTATCAAATGTTAAGCATCAATTCTATCCTCTACAAATTATTATAATTTCTAGTTTCTCTTTCAGAATTCTCATAAATGTAAAGTTCCCATAAGACTGAATCTCTACATCTGTCTTAGTTTTCATATTGCTATCCAAGCTCCTGAGAGATTATGAAAATTATTTTTAAATTATGTCCCTCCCTCAATCCTGATAGAGTATTAGATTAGTGGGGATTTAGAAAAATTTTGATCCAATGCAGTCATTTAAAAGATAGGGAAACGAAATGTTGCTATGATGATTATTTTTAGAATACAAGTAAACTTTTAAATGATTATTGAGGAGCCAGGGTTTTTCTATGAATCAGAGGTGATAACTCTCACTACTAATAATCATCTAATTCTATTGTGTAATTACCAAATAAAAAAGTTGAAATTCATAATAACCATAAGAAGGAATATAATTAGTATTTGCATTTACAAAATGGCAAAAGAAGTCTTAAAGAGGATGAATTCAAGATCCACAGATGCACACAAAACCCACTGTGATTGCCTCACATTAAATTGTGAACGAGGGTTTGTTTTAGTTTAATAGAGAAGTTTCCAATAACTGTATACAAGATTATTGTGATGAACTATAAGGCTACTAAAAATACCCTCTCAAAAATGCATGTCGTGAAAAGCCTTTGTAGATGTGACAGTCATAGAGTTTTGTATGTATTTAAGAGCTATGATATGGTCCACAGAATATGAACTGTTTTGGAATTCAGCAAAAGAGGACATAAATGCACGGTGAGGGTATAAATTTAATCTGGCAGACAGGGTAACATGAAAAAAAGCATTTTATTAGGAATAAGCCCTAACATAAGTGGAAACACTAAAGCTTGGACAACTGGACTATAAGCGTATCCAGGCAAAGAGTGTGGGATAAAATTGAGTTTAGATTGTAGGCATTTTGAATTTCTTTATGTAATAAAGCACAGAATGTCATCATGAGTGTGAACATAATGACACAAAATGGGGCTCTGAATTTGAACACAATATTTCTGACTTTCTTCTCACTCCATTCAAGGTAACTACAGAGGATATTTCCTGGAATGAATCAATAAGTGAAACAAATCACTCCACGGTGACTGAGTTCATTTTTCTAGGACTCTCCAATTCTCAGGAACTCCAGATTTTCCTATTTGTGTTCTTTTTTGTATTCTATGTAGGAATTGTGTTTGGAAACCTTCTTATTGTCATAACTGTGGCTTCTGACTCCCACCTTCACTCCCCCATGTACTTCCTGCTGGCCAATCTCTCACTCATTGACCTGCGTCTGTCTTCAGTCACAGCCCCCAAGACGATTGCTGATTTTTTCAGTAAATGTAAGGTCATCTCGTTCAAGGGCTGCCTCGCTCAGATATTTCTCCTTCATTTCTTTGGTGGGAGTGAGTTGATGATCCTTATAGCCATGGCCTTTGACAGATATGTAGCAATCTGTAAACCCCTTCACTACACTACAATTATGCGTGGCTATGTATGTGTTGGCTTTGTGGCTGCTGCATGGGGAACTGGCTTCCTCCACTCAGTGAGCCAGTTGGCCTTTGCAGTGAACTTACCTTTCTGTGGTCCCAATGAGGTAGACAGCTTTTATTGTGACCTTCCTAGGGTCATCAAACTTGCCTGCACAGATACCTATAGGTTGGATATCATGGTCATTGCTAACAGTGGTGTGCTCACTGTGTGCTCTTTTTTCTCCTAATCACCTCATACACTGTCATCTTAGTGACCATCCAGCATCTCCCTTCAGAGAGGTCATCCAAGGCTCTGTCTACTTTAACTGCTCATATCACAGTAGTTCTTTTGTTCTTCGGACCATGTATCTTCATTTATGCCTGGCCATTCCCCATCGAGTCATTAGATAAATTCCTTGCTGTCTTTTGTTCTGTGGTCACTCCTTTCTTGAACCCAATGATATACACACTGAGGAACAAAGACATGAAGACTGCAATGAGATGGCTGAGAAAATGGAATATCAATTCTAGGATAAAGTCTTAGATCTCTTATAAAATTAATCTGTGAGATTAAACTGAGATAATGGCATATTATATAGTATAAGTGAATTATTTAGAAAATCTATGAAAAATCATATCTTCCATTTCATATTCTGTATCAACTGTCAAAGAATATTTACATTCACAACCTCATTTTATACTTTGACAATCTTGTTATATTTTTGAATACAGAGGCAAACTAAACATTTTACTTGGAAAATATGATCTCACTAATTCTTCTAACAATTAAAGGCATAAATATGTTGACATTTGTACACTCCTGTGCCTTCTTGGATGGTCCTGTGGGTAAAACAGAGAAAGATAGAAACTAGGTTGACTTAGGATTTTTTTTTAAATTTCTATTTGGCTCATTTTACCTAAAAACATCAAGAAGCAAATGCTATACACCTAATTCAAAAAAATATATATGTTTAGTGATAATAATATATATGTCAACTTTTAAGAGGTTTAAAAAAGAAACTCCTCCCATTATAACAGTTTAACTACTATCATTGTAACATCCCATAATCCATGAGTGTATTATCAAGAAAGACAGGAAGAGGGGCTTCCCTAGTACATCAATGGTGAAGAGTCCATCTGTCAAAGCACGGGACATGGGTTCTATTCTTGATCCGGGAGGATCCTATATGCCATGGGACAGCTAAGCCCATGTGCCACAGCTACTGAGCCTGTGCTCTACAGCCCATTGACATGCAACTACTGAGCCCACGGGCTACAAGTACTGAAGCCCATGCCTAAAGTCCATGCTCCACTACAAGAGAAACCACTGCAATGAGAAGCCTGCTCACAGCAGGGGCTAGAGATTAGCCCCTGCTCACCACAACTAGAGAAAACCCAGATGCAGCAACAAAGACCCAGCACAGTCATAAATAAATAAATAAATAAATCTTATTTTTAAAAAAAGAATGACAGCATAAGCAAGTCTGCCAATATAAAATTTGTCTTGTAGGCACATGACATCCTGTGGTATACAACAGTTCATAGAATAAATGCATTTGGAGAGATTCAATTCTCTCAACATGTTGGCACACTGTGTATCATTTGGATTCATCCTTGTCACTTTTCATGGTTAGCTTTCACAAGCATGGGCTTTGAAGTCAAAAAGAGATGGGTTTGACTATACCTACCCCATACTAATCATGACTTTAAGTATTAGCCCAGTTGGTAAATAATCCACCTGCAATGCAGGAGACCCTGGTTCGATTCCTTGGTCAGATAGGCTACCCACTCCAGTATTCTTGGGCTTCCCTTGTAGCTCAGCTGGTAAACAATTGCCTGCAATGCAGGAGACCTGGGTTCGATCCCTGAGTTGAGAAGATCCCCTGGAGAAGGGAATGGCTACCCACTCCAGTATTCTGGCCTAGAGAATCCCATGGACTATACCCATGGGGTCACAAAAGAGTTGGACATGACTGAGTGACTTTCACTTTCAAGCTTGTTTCCCATGTATTAATACCCAGAAGAATTGCTGTGTCATATGTTAGCTAAATGTTTAATTTTGGAAAAACTCCATGCTATTTTCTATAATGTCTATGCCAACTTACATACCCATCAACAGTGTAACGGGATTTCCCTTTCTTGACATACTTTACACTTTCTTCACTAATCATATACCTGCTGGCTATTTGTAGATCTGCTTTGGAGAAATATCTATTCAGGTCTTTGCCTGATTTTAATCAGTTTTTTTTTTGTTTTTTTTTTTTTGGTTTTTGGTTTTTTTTGTTTTGCTGTTTTGTTTTTAGCTATTGAGTTGAATGATTTTAACTCCTTATCAGAAATATGCTATAAAAATATTTTCTCCCATCCTGTATTTGCCTTTCACTCTTGCTTGTTTTCCTTATTATGCATAAGCTTTTTAGTTTTATGTGCTGTTGATTTCAGTTAGCTAATTGTTGTTGAGAAGTTTTGCATTTATATGTCAGTAATATTGTTCTGTGGTTTTCGTTTCTTGCAGTATTCTTATCCAGCTTTAGTATCAGGGTAATTCCGGATCTATAAGTGTAGGAGAATTCGTTCCCTCCTCTTCATTTTTTTGAAAGAGTTTAAGAAGATTGGCATTAATTCTTTAAATTTGGGTAGAATTTACCAATGAAAACAATCTAGCCCTGGAGTTTTTACAAAAATGCAGTAAAACTGGAAGCTGGAAATAAAATTAAGAAATTAATAAAAATCTTGAAATTTAGAAACTTGCACTTAAAAATACTAAATGAAAGTGGAAATACAGAGAAAAAAGCAGATTTTCTCAATAGTGATAATAAAGCAGTACATACAAAGATAAATGGGATATAGTTAAAGCAGTGATAAGAGAAAACACATACATGTGAGAAAACTCATATGCATATGAGAAAAACTCATATACATGTATCATGTTTATGATGAGTCATATACACACACATTGATTAAAAATGAAAGAATTAAAGAAATGAGTTAAATTGCCACCTCAAATTTTAAAAAAAAATCAAAAGGGAAACAAAAAGAAAACACAAGAAATAAAAGAAACAAAAGTAAAAATCAATAAAATAAAGAACCAAAAAAGGTATCAAATTTGTAAATCAAAAATCTTGTTTTAAACAAATATACAAATTAGACTGTCCAGTCCATTAGATAGTTTCATAAAAGATAAGAAGAGATAAAGCACAAAAGTAGTTAATAAATAGTAAGAGAAAATAATTATTAAAAATCAGCAAATAAAGGTCACTAAAAACAATATTGTACACATCTATATAAATAAATTTGAAAGCTTTATGAAATGGATAAATATTTCAGGATAATACATTTACTACTGACTGTAGTACAAATATAATACTTAAAAATGCTGATTTCCATAGAAATAATACAGAAGTTTATCAGGGAATTATAACACACAAATATCACATACATATACACACATACACACACACACACCAGGTTTAAATGGGTCCACAGAGAATTCTACAAAACATTTAGAAATCAGATATGCTGTGTGTTGTGCTTAGTCACTCAGTCGTGTCCAACTCTTTGTGACCCCATGGACTGTAACCTGCCAGGCTCTTCTGTTCATGGGGATTCTCCAGGCAAGAATACTGGAGTGGGTTGCCATGCCCTCCTCCAGGGGATCTTCCCAACCCAGGGATCAAACCCAGGTCTCCCACATTGCAGGCAGATTCTTTACCATTTGGGCCACCAGGAAGTCCATGAATCCTGGAACGGGTAGTCTATCCCTTCTCCAGGTAATGTTTCTAACCCAGGAATTGAACCAGGATCTCCTGGATTGCAGGCAGATTCAGATAGTCTCACTGAAAACAAATTGTTACAAAGAATAGAAAAATGAAAATTGCTTCCAATTTTTTCATGAAACAGCAAAAGTTATACCCAAATTAAATAAAAATAGTACAAGAGCAAACATTATCAACCAGTTTAGTCATGAATATTGCAGTCAAAATTCTATATATAATATTAGTACAGTAGACATCCTTTCTCATACTATTCACAAGAATTAACTGTTAATAGATCTGGGATACAAATGTAAAACATGAAGATATACAAACACAAGTACAAAATATGAGTAAATTCCTGAAAGTCCTAAATACAATGGAAATCTTTCTAGGACACTAAATACAGATGTGATTTTTAATGATAAATTATAATAACAAAGTCTGCAACCCAAAATATTTTTTTAAAAACAAATGCAAATTCAGAATACAGAAGACAAACTGGGAGTAAACATTACAACATATATCACAGATAATATACTAATATTACTAAATGCAGAAAGAACTCTTAAAATTGAAAGAGGAAGACCAGACATCTGATAGATTAAAAAAAAGAAGGGTGCAGGGAGGTGAGTTCAGAGTAAACGCCAGAAGAGATAGCTCCAGGGACCTATTACTCTATAGAAACACTGAAATTTTAAGCAAAAATTATTAGAATCAACATTTTCAGAATTCTGGAAAGTAATCAAAAGCTCATAGCCAATAAGTAAACACTGAATAAAGAAAAAGGCAACTTAAAAATAATAGAATAGATTTGTGGCACTTTTATTTGCCCTTTCATCATACCCTTTCCTAGCTTAGCATTTTTTGTGAAGATGATGGCCCATAGCTGAATGAGATTACAGTCTTTGACTCCAGAGGGAGCAGAGCAGACCTTAATTTCAAAGAACTGTGTTTCTTTTTTCTGATCTGTCTGAAAGCCACCTAAAAAAATTATGTAAACCTTTTAAATTTGTTTTACCTAATTCAGAAGTCACTCAAGGTGGAAGAGGAGCAAGAATTCTTCAAAAACAGTGTAAGGCAAATGAAAAACCCATAGCCATCTGGGACAATTGAGCCCATCCCTAAAAGCCTGGAAGGAAAAAGTAGGAGCTGGGTTTTTTGGAAATGAAGGGAGTCAAAACAACACCTTTATATTGGAGAATTCAGAAAGCCTGATGGTTCAGATGGTGAAGAATCCACCTGCAACGCAGGAGACCCAGGTTTGATCCTGGGTTGGGAAGATCCCCTGGAGAAGGGAAGTCTACCCACTCAAGTATTTTTGCCTGGAGAATTCCATGGATATAGGATCCTGGAGAAGGCAATGGCACCCCACTCCAGTACTCCTATCTGGAAAGTCCATGGACCGAGGAGCCTGGTGGGCTGCAGTCCATGGGGTCGCTAGGGGTTGCACATGACTGAGCGAATTCACTTTCACTTTTCACTTTCATGCATTGGAGAAGGAGGTGGCAACCCACTCCAGTGTTCTTGCCTGGAGAATCCCAGGGACGGGGGAGCCTGGTGGGCTGCCGTCTATGGGGTCCCACAGAGCCAGACATGACTGAAGCGACTTGGCAGGAGCCTGGTGGGATACAACCTATAGAGTCACAGATAGTCAGACATTACTGAATGACTAACACTTTATACATGTTGGAGCAAAATACATATTCAGGAAATACCTGAGAAGATTCTCAAGTTTTAGCTTTGGCTATTTTCTAATGCAAACAGAAATTGAAGGGTAAGGCAGAGTTTTATATAACCCAAATATTGAAGGAATGACTCAGCAATCTACCAGGAAAGACTAGAAGTGTTTTCATTTTTCTTACTTTTCTTATTTTCTGTTGCTTTTTCTTATTTTTTTCTTGGCTCTTGGTGTTCAAAATATCACTAGCTGAACACACGCTAAAGATATAGACACTACAGAGAATAAACATAATAAAGAATACAGAAGGTACAAAAATAGTCTAGAAGTCACTAAACAGCAAACAAACAAACAAACCCAGCTGAATCCTACAGAAATTAACAAAAATAAACCTTGAAGAGGGGAAAGAATCTGATTTCCAAGTTACTGAATTATAATATCCAGAAGACCTAGTTTAAAAAATAAGAAGCCTACAAATAAAAAAAAAAAAAAAAGTATGTTCCATGCACAATGAAATAAACAGACACTATCAGTGAGAAAGCAAAATGTTTGACTTACTAGATTAAGACTTTAAACAAATGGTTTTAAATGAAAAGTAAGAGAATAATAGATCACATCAAGATTATCAGTAAAGGTATAGTAATGGAGCTTCCTAGGTGGCACTAGTCGTAAAGAATCTGCCTGCCAATGCAGGAGATGCAAGAGACACAAGTTTGATCCTTGGGTTGGGAAGATTCCCTAGAGTAGGGAATGGCTACCCACTCCAGTATCCTTGCCTGAAGAATTTCATGGACAGAGGAGCCTGGTGGGCTACAGTTCATGGGGCCACAAAGAGTTGGACATGACTGAGCACACACACAAAAGTACAATAACTGAAACAAAAGGTGCTGGGACAACTGATATTCAATTGCCAAGAAAAATGAAGTTGAATGCCTACCTCACACCATATACAAAACTTAATTCAAATTTTATCAATGGCTTAAATATAAGACTAAAACCATACAACTCCTAAAAGAGAATATAGGAATAAATCGTGGCCTTGTACAGGCAATGACTCCCTAGATATGAAAAGAAAAATGAAAGATAAAAAAAGGAAAGCAAAGAAAAAAGAGATTTGACTTCAAAATTATAAACTTTTTATAACAAGAACATTGTCAAATAAATCAACAACCTAGAGAAGAGGAAAAATACTTATCTCTGATAAAGCTCTGGTATCCAATATATATAAAAGAACTTACAATGCAACAACAGAAAGACAAATAAAAACTAGAAAATTGACAAAGAACTTGAATAGGCATTTCTCCAGAGGAGATAAACAATAGCCAAGAAATACATGAAAAGATGTTCAACATCAATAATTATCAGGAAAATTCACATTAAAACCACAGATGTCACTTTACACCCACAATGAGTCCATAATCCAAAAAAAGAAGAGGTAAGAATAGCCAGAAAATATGAAGTAACTGGAACCTTCATACACTACTCATGAAGATGTAAAGTGGTGAAGCTACTTTGGAAAGTATTTTGCAGTTTCTCAAATGTTAAAAATAGAGTTAGCATATGACCCAGTAATTCCACTCAAAGGTATATACCCATAAGAAATGAAAACAGATACTCAAACAAAAATTCACACACAAACACACAGACATACTCATAGCAACACTATTAGCAATAGCCAAAAGATAGAAATTATCCAAATATCCCTTAGCAGATGAATAGATAAATAAATTGTGAAATACCCATACAATAGAATATTACTCAACCATAAAAAGGAATAAAGTAGTGATAAGTGCTACATGTGAATCAACCGCAAATATATGTTGAGTGAAAGAAGCCATATATGAAAGATTACATACTGAAGGAAGATGGCCAAGATGGCAGAATAGGAAGACCCTAAGCTTACCTCGTCCTACGAGCACACCAAAAGTACAACTATTTACAGAATAGCTATTGATAAGAATGATCTGAAGACTGGCAGAAAAGATTTTTTCCACATCTAAATAAAGATTAAACCACAATGAGACAGGAGGGGCTGAGATACAGTAGAATTAAGACCCACACACCAAGGTAGGCAGCCCACAAATGAAAGGGTAACCATAACTGCAGAGGTTCTCCCAAATAATGAGATATCTGAGCCTCATATCAAACTCCCCATTCAGGGGGTACTACACCACAAAGATGAGCTCCCAGATCATCAGGCTTTGAAGGTAGGCAGGGTTTACACATGGGAAAGCCAAAGGGCTGTGGGAAACTGAGATCCAGTTCTTTAAGGGCACATGCAAAATATCACATGCTCTGAGTAGAAGCAACAATTGAAAAGCAGCCTGAGTCAGATTCCACTGACTGATCTCATAGAAGTCTCCCAGAGAGGCAGAAAACTGATGGGACACCCCGTAGATGCACAGATGCACTATTTTGGAGCTCTCCATCTAGACTACTGGCCCACCAGCACATTAGCACACCAGCACCAGCCCCAGGACACTCCAGGTAGTAAATTGTGCCAGGAAGCCACCTTTTCCCCCAAGTTCCTGCACAAGGCAGAACTGAATAACCTTTCCAGGGGCAAGTCCTGCCCACCAGTGCACCACAGTACTAGCCCTGCCACAACAGTTAGGCTGGCTTATTCAGAAAACATAGTTGAGATTATATGACTCTGGTGACCAGAGGGGTACTATGAGCACCATAGACTATCTCCTACACAGGGCCACTTCTCCAAGATGCTACCTAATATATACAAATAAGCACCTGATATATACAAATAAATACCCAATATATACAAATACAGAGAATTAGGTAAAATGAGGTGACAAAAAATATGTCCCAAATGAAAGAACAAGATAAAACTACAGAGGAAAACTAATTGAAGTAGAGATAAACAATTTCTCAATAAAGATTAAAGACCAAAAGATATTCAACAAAAATGGTTGAAGAATGGATAAACACAGGGAAAAGGTTAACAAAGAATTAGAATATAAAAAGAATCCAAAAAGCTAAAGAATAGAATAACCCAAGTTAAAAAAAAAAACAACACTAGAAGGAATAAACTGTAGATTAGATAATACAGAGGAACAGAACTGAAAGACAGAATAGTGAAAAAAACTCAACCTAAACAGGGAAAAAAACTTTTTTAAAATTGGAGAGAGTTTAAGACACTTCTGGGACAACATCAGGAATACTAACATTTGCATTAAAGAGGTCTTAGAAGGAGAAGAGAAAGAGAAAGAAAGGGACAGGGAACTTATTTGACAATACCTGAAAACTTCCCTAACACGAGAAAGGAAATAGTCATCCAAATTCAGAGTCCCAAGCAAGAACAACCCAAAAGAACCAAATCAATACACATTGTAATTTAAATGGTAAAATAAAAGTTGAAGGAAGAATAGTAAAAATAGTAAGGAAAATGCAACTCTTTATATAGTCAATATAATAGAACTCTCATAATACTGTCAGCTGACTTTCAGCAGAAACTTTGCAGTTCAGGAGGAAATGCAGAATACATTTGAAGTATTAAAAGGAAAAAATCTGCAATCTATAGTCTACACAGCAAGGGTATCATTTGGATTTGAAGCATAGTTTTACAGACAGGCAAAAGCCAAAAGAGGTAACCATCACTAAACCAACTTCACAAGATTAAAGGGACTTCTTTGAGTGGAAGATAACACACTTCGAAATATGAAAATTTAAAAAGGAAAAAGCTCATTGGTAAAAGCAAATATACAGAAAAAGCGGTAGATCAAGCACTTATAAAGGTAGTATGAAAGTTAAAAAATAAGTAGAAAAAGCACTTTCATCCACAATAAGAAGTTAGAGAACACACCAAACAAAGAGATGTAAAATACAGTATCAAATAAATGAATGTCAGAGAAGGAGTTAGAATGCTTTTGAACTTCAGTGGTCAGGAACTTTACTATATCAAGTTTTATATATAAATACTTATATTTATATATATTAAAACATATAACTACTTAAAGTTATATAAAACTTTCTGGTAACAATTAGCCAAAAATCTGTAATACATACACATGTAAAAAAGCAGAAGGGAATCCAAATATATTAAAGATAGTAACCAAAGCACAAGAGGAAAAAGCAAAAGAAGAAAAGAACATAAAAGAAGTGAAAACAACCCCCAAAGAATTAACAAAATGGCAATAAATACATACCTAACAATAATTCTATAAATGTATACAGACTAGGTGCTCCAATCAAAAGATAGTGGCTGAATGGATAAAAAAAATCAAGACACATACATAATGCCCACAAGAGGTTCACTTCAAATCTCAAGACACACACAAACTGAAAGTGAGGTGATGGAAAAAGGTATTCCATGCGAATGGAAATGAAAAGAAACCTGGGATAGCAACATTTGATCAGACAAAATACACTTTAAAACAGGAAACAAAAAAAGACATTACATAATGATGGGGGTCAATCTAACTAGTTAAAAAAACAAAGGGACTTCCTTGGCAATCCAGTGGTTAAGACTTTGCCTCACAATGCAGGGGGTGCCTGTTCAATCTCTGGTCAAGGAGGTAAGATCCCACATGCCTCTCAGCCAAAAACCAAAACACAAAACAAAACAATATTGTAACAAACTCAATAAAGACTTTTAAAATAGTCTACATCAAAAAAAAAAAAAGATTTAAAAGAAAAATTAAGTTTAATAATAATAATCATAAATATATTTGCACCCAAGATAGAAGCACCTAACTGCATAAAGCAAATGTTAAAAAACATGAAGGTAGAAACTGATAGTCACAAAATAGTAAGAGACTTAAGTGTCCCATTTACATCACTGGACAGATCATCCAAACAGAAAATCAATAAGGAAACACTAATCCTAAAAGACAAATTTGATCAGTTGAATTTAACAGATATATAGGGAGCATCCCCTACATATCAGTTCAGTTCAGTTCAGTCACTCAGTCGTGTCTGACTCTCTGCGACTCCATGAACCACAGCACGCCAGGCCTCCCTGTCCATCATCAACACCCAGAGTCCACCCAAACCCATGTCCATTGAGTCGGTGATGCCATTCAACCATCTCATCCTCTGTCATCCCCTTCTCCTCCTGCCCCCAATCCCTCCCAGCATCAGGGTCTTTTCAAATAAGTCAGCTCTTCACATCAGGTGGCCAAAATATCAGTGTTTCAGCTTCAACATCAGCCTTCCAATGAACACCCAGGACTGATCTCCTTTAGGATGGACTGGTTGGATCTCCTTGCAGTTCAAGGGACTCTCAAGAGTCTTCTCCAACACCACTAACCCTATATATCAACCGAATATACATTATTTTCAAGGACAAAGGGAACATTCTTCAGGACAAATCACAGGCTAGGCCACAAAACAAGTTTCAGTAAATTTAAGAAGATTAAAATCATATCAAGCATCTTTCTCATCACAATGCCATTAGAATAAAAATCAACAAGAAAAAAACTTCAAAAAAATTACAAACACATGGAGGCTAAACAATATGCTACTAAACAACCAATAGGTCACTAAAGATATCAAAGAGGAAATAAGAAATAGTCTACATCAAAAAAAAACTTAAAAGAAAAATTAATTTTAATAATAATAATCATAAATATATTTGCACCCAACATGGGAGCACCTAACTGCATAAAGCAAATGTTAAAAAACATGAAGGTAGAAACTGATAGTCACAAAATAGTAAGAGACTTCAGTGTGGGACACAGAAAAATCAGTTCAAAGAAAGAAGTTTATATTAATACAAACCTACTTCAGGAGACAAGAAAAAAATAATCAGCCCAACTTTAAACCTAAAGGGCCTAAAATAAGAAAACAAAGCACAGAGTTAGTAGAAGAAAGAAAATAAAGATAAGAGTGGAAATAAATAGAGACTTAAAAAAAAACAATAAAAATATCAATGAAGTTAACAGCAGGGTTTTTTTTTAAGATAATAAAATTGATAAGACTTTAGCTAGACTAATCAAGAAACAAAAGAGAAATTAAAGAGAAGTTACAACTGACACCACAAAATACAAAGTTTCATATGAAGTACTGTGAACAACTATACACCAATTAAATGGACAACCTAGAATAAACTGACAAATTACTAGAAATGTACAGTTTTACAGTATTGAATTCAGGAAGAAATACAAAATATGAATGTATCAGTTGCCAGTAATGAAATTGGTTCAGTTAAAAAAAAAAAAACTCAAAGCTAACAAAAGTCCAGGATCAGATCTTCACAGGTAAATTCTACCTGACATATAAAGAAGAAATAATGCCTGTCCTTCTTTAGCCATTCCAAAAAATTGAATATGAAAGAATACTTTGGAACTCATTCTAAGTGGTCAGCATCACTCTGATACCAAAACCAGACAAAGATAATATAAAAAAAGAAAATGCAAGTCAATATCTCTCATGAAAATAAATCCCAAAATACCTCAGCAAACTGAGAATATTAGCAAACTGAATTCTACAAAAATTAAAAGGATCATATACTATAGCCATGTGGGTTTACTCACAGACGCAAGAATGAATCATTACTTACAAATTAGTATGACACACCACATTAAGAAACTGAAGAATAAAAATCATATGAATATCCCAATCAGTTCAGTTCAGTCACTCAGTTGTGTCCGACTCTTTGCGACCCCATGAATCGCAGCACGCCAGGCCTCCCCGTCCATTACCAACTCCTGGAGTTCACTCAGACTCACGTCCATCGAGTCAGTAATGTCAACAGAGGCAGACAAAAATTTTGAAAAAATTCAACATCCGTTATAATCAAAATCTCTCAATGAAGTATGTAATGAGGCAACACATTTCAACATAATAAAGGCCATATATGACAAACCATGGGCTTCCCTGGTAGCTCAGCTGGTAAAGAATCCACCTGCAATGCAGGAGACACCGCTTCAATTCCTGGGTCAGGAATATAACCTGGAGAAGGTATAGGCTACCCACTCCAGTATTCTTGGGCTTCCCTGGTGGCTCAGATGGTAAAGAATCTGCCTGCAATGTGGGAGACCTGGATTCTATCCCTGGGTTGGAAAGATCCCCTGGAGGAGGGCATGGCCACCCACTCCAATATTCTTGCCTGGAGAATCCCCATTGACAGAGAAGCCTGGCAGGCTACAGTCCATGGGATCACAAAGAGTTGGACACAACTGAGCGACTATGCACAGTACAGCACATGACAAACCTACAGCCAACATCACACTCAATGATAAAAAACTGAAAGCATTTCCTCTAAGATCAGGATCTAGGCAAGAATACCAATTCTCATCACTTTTATTCAATATAATATCAGAAGTCCTAGCCACAGCAATTAGAAAACAAATAAGATGTGTCCAAATTGGAAAGGAAAAAGTTAAACTGTCACTCTTTGCAGATAACATGATACTATATATATAAAAACCCAAAGTCTCCACTAAAAATCTATTAGACCTAATAAATAAATTCAGAAAGTTTGCAGGATACAAGATTAATGTACAGAAATCTGTTGCTTTCCTATACACTAATAATGAACTATCAGAAGGAGAAAACAAAAATAATCCCATTTTATATTGCATCAGAAAGAATAACATACCTATTAATAAACTTAACCAAGGCAGTGAAAGACCTATACTCTGAAAACTATAAAACACTAGTGAAGGATATTGAAGACAATACAAAAAAAAAAAAGGAAACATACCCCATGCTCTTGGACTGAAAGAATAAGATTGTTAACAGTCCATACTATGCAAAGAAATCTACAGATTTAATGCAATCCCTATCAAAATACCCAAGACATTTTCCACAGAATTAGAAAAAATAATTCTTAAATTTATATGGAATCACAAAATACCCCAATTGCCAAAGCAACCTTGAGGGAAAAGAAAAACTGGATGTATCACACTCCTGACTTCAAGCTATACTACAAATTTACAGTAATCAGTAATCAAAACAACATGGTTATCAGTACAAAAACAGACACATAGATAAATGAAATAGCATAGAGGGCTCAGAAATAAACCCATGTGCCTATGATCAATTGATTGATAACAAATGAGGCACAGAATGCAGTAAATTAAGTGTCAGAAAGGTCAAGTATTTCAGCAAACAAAGCATAGGGAAGAGGAAAAGATTGGTGGGAAATCTCTCTATTCGAAGATATTAGAAAGACATGTCAAGTGAAAAAACCTGGGCAAGACAAATAGAATGTGAGCACATTTCAAAAATAAAGCTATGAAAAATGTAAAGGAGCCTAACAGAACCATAGTTACTTTTGAGGGGAAAGATGGTTGTAATTTTTATGAGTCATAGAGAAGATTTCTGAGATGGGATAGCTGGGAGTTTTATATTCTGACTTGAGTGGTAATTATAAAAATTGATTAAGCAATAAACTTGTTTTGTGCCATTCTCTGCATTGCATTATTTTGAAACTCAAAGATAGTAAATAAAATCAAAAATTGAAGCAAGGTGAATGAGTGACAGCACAAAACCTAACCAACTTTGTCTGGAGACCTATCTTCAACTACCATTGACTCTCGTGAGTTTATGCATATTTTTAATACTGAAGCACAATAAGCACGGGAAATTTTGTTCTGCTTTTGCGGCATAAGGCAACTTTATCTTCAGGGAATCAGAACTACTCAGAAAGTTGTTGCATAATTCTCCCTTGTGCAAAGAATGACATAAAATGCTACTATGGTAAAGGCAGTTAATTACCAGCACTAATTGTGCTTGGGAAGTGACCAAGTACAACTTCAGAGATTTGGTATTGCCATCCAGAAATCAGTATATTATGAGAACTGTTTCCTAGAATCATTTTGGTTTTCCCAGGGTAATTAAGGAAAAAAGTGGTTAATGGGTCACTTGGGATTAACATCTCTTTCTGTAAATTACTATATCCTTCCCTTATTGGGATTTTTTTTTTTTTTCTGGTCATGGAGACAAAGACAGCCCTTGAACAGTAATTGAATAAAAACAATAAGGAAGGAAAATTGCATTAACAATTACAGCACTAATCCTAAACCTTTGGATGCCTTCATTTACAGTAAGCGAAGGACGTTTTGGCAGATCAACCTCATTTTGCTAGATTTAAGTCTAAGTATGTGGTCAGTAAAGTAAAGTAAAATAAAGTAAACCTATTACAGTGATCTTCAGCCATCTGAACTAACTCTTTGAATGCAGAATCATTATATAGTGCAGTAATATCACTAAATGTAACCTGATTCAAAATTATATTACTTTCATCCTGTTCCAACAACCTTAGGATCCATTCCCATACATATGATCCAGGTTTCTATTGATATGCATATGGTAAGACTGGGAGAACTTAAGGATTCAGTTTTTCTAATTTATTGGAATTTACCAATATTTCCTATATTTATTTTCAAGACTTTACCTCTTCCCAGTCGACTCCACACTTTAATAAGAGACAGTATGAGGTTGTGAATTCATTTGCCTTTAAGTCAGCAACCCACGTATTACAATTTTTCTCTTAGATGACATGAAAATGCAGCTACAAAAGATGTTTATTTTAGAACAGTCATAGAGACATTCTGGGACTTCCCAGGTGGCTCAGAGGTAAAGAATCTGCTGCTAATGCAGAAGATGCAGCTTTGATCCCTGCATCAGAAAGATCCTCTGAAGGAGGAAATGGCAACCCACCCCATACTGTTGCCAGGAAAATCCCATGGACAGAAGAGCCTGGTGAGCTACAATCCATGGGGTTGCAAAAAGTCAGATGTGACTGAAGGGACTGAGCAGAGGCTTTTTGGTTCTTTACTTGGTCTTGAGATGGGAATTTCAGGCCTTAAACTCATTATTTTCTTTCCCCAAGATACTCAGTGCACTTACAAATTCATTATACTCCTTATTTTTACTAAACTATTCTGCAACAGCTGGAGAAGGAAATGGCAACCCACTCCAGTGTTCTTTCCTGGAGAATCCCAGGGACGGCGGGCCCTGGTGGGCTTCCGTCTATGGGGTCGCACAGAGTCTGACATGACTGAAGCGACTTAGCAGCAGCAGCAATTCTGCAACAGCAATTAGTTGATCATCCAAAGCCTTGTTCTCAATGCACACCTGACTGCGTGTCTACACGTGAAAACTGATGTAATTGTTTTGCCAGTGTATGCTAAGGACTATCAGTATCCCCTTTAACTGCTGACAACAGGTTCAGTGATACTTTTAAGTCTAATCTAATCAGAAAACTAATTTCAGATAACACAAAACCAATACAGATAATGTATTGTTTTTTAAGATATAATGAACATATAACATTCTATTAGTCTCAGGTATAGAACATGATGATTCCATATTTGCATATACTGCAAAATGATCACCACAATACATTTTAACATCCACCACTACATATTTTTTCTTCTTTTTTTAAAAATTTTATTTATTTATTTACAGCTGCACTGGGCTTTCATTGCTGCACAAAGCCTTTCTCTAGCAGTGGTGTGTGGGCTTCTCATTGCAGTGGGTTTTCCTCACTGCTCTGCAGTGGCAGAGCATGGACTCTAGGGCACGTGAGCTTCTGTAGCTATGGCACTCAGGCTCAGTGGTTGCTTTGCATGGGCTTTAGAGTGAGTAGGTTTCAGGAGCTGTGGCTTGGGAGCACGGGCTTGGTTGCTCTGCAGCATGTGAAATTCTCCCAGACCAGGGATCAAACCCATGTGCCCATGGGCAGGAGAATACTTAACCACTGGACCACCAGGGAAGTCCACAATTTTTTTCTTCTGAGGAGAACTTTTGAGATCTACTCTACAGTTCAGTTCAGTTCAGTTCAGTTCATTGCTCAGTCATGTCCGACTCTTTTCGACCCCATGAATCTCTTAGCAACTTACAATTATACAATATTATTAACTATAGTCACCATGCTATTTTTTATATCCCAGAAGTTATTTATTTTATAACTGAAAGTTCATATTTTTTTCATTTTATACATTTACTCTGGATGTAACATAACTTGATACAAACACAGATGACATTCTAAGACCTTTTGCCAGACCTGTTCAAGTACAGCATCTTTTGAGATGGTGGAAGGTGATTTAGAAACACCTGGGTTGAGTATTTCTATCCATGCCTTAAATCCTAAAAACCTTTCAGTTTTTATAGTCCTTTTGGAGAAAGACAGGAAGTACTTTAACACTTATTAGTATATCAGTTAATGCATTTCTGAGAAAGACTTTGTAAAAATTTTTAAAATTAGAAAGTTCATATTTTTTATGACCGTCACCCACTTTGCCTACTCTCTGCCTCTGGGAATCATCAATTTGTTTTCTGTATCTATGAGTTTGTTCTGGGTTTAGGTTTTGTTCTTGTTGTTGTTTGGGGTTTTGTTTGGGGTTATTGTTTTTAGATTCCACATATAAGTGAGATTATATTGTCTTTCACTGTGTTAGTTCTTTCTCTTTCATTGTCTTGGTTCACCTACCATAATGTCCTCAAGGTCCATCCAAGTTATCACAAATGGCAAGATTTCCTTTTTATAGCTGAACAACTTTCCATTGTGTGTGTGTATGCCATATTTTCTTTATCCAGCCATCTATCAGTGGATACTTCGGTTGCTTTAATATCTTGCTGCTGCTGCTGCTGCTAAGTCGCTTCAGTTGTGTCCGACTCTGTGCGACCCCATAGACAGCAGCCCACCAGACTCCCCTGTCCCTGGGATTTTCCAGGCAAGAAAACTGGAGTGGGTTGCCATTTCCTTCTCTGATGCATGAAAGTGAAAAGTGAAAGGGAAGTCACTCAGTCGTGTCCAAATTGTGCACATATCTTTTAAAATTATTTTAAAGTTTTTATTTCCTTTGGATAAATACCCAGAAGTAGAATTGCTGGATTACATGATAGTTCTATTTTAAAGCTTTTAAGGAACTGCCACACTGCTTTCTACAGTGGCTGAACCAATTTACTTTCCCACCAAAAATACACAAACGTTCCCATTTCTCCATATTTCCACCATCTCTTGACTTTTTGATGATAGCTATTCTAAAAGATGTAAGGTAATCTCATTATGGGTTTGATTTGCTTTCCCCTGATTACTGATGCTGAGCACATTTTCAAGTATTTATTAGCCATCTGGGTGTCTTCCTTGGAAAAATGTCTGTTCAGATCCTCCACTCGGTTTTAATTAGGTTGTTTGGCTACTGAATTCTGTGAGTGCCTTACATATTTAAGACATTAACATCTTGTCAGTTATATAAATTACAAACATTTTCTCCCATTCCAGAGTTTATTTTTTTAATGTTTTTCTTTTCCTGTAAAGAAGATTTTTAGTTTGATGTAGTTCCATTTAATCTTGCTTTTGTTGCTTGTATTGTTTGTGTCATATCCAGAAAACTGCTGCCAAGACCGATGTCAAGAATCTTCTACTTTTTGTTCTTTTCTAATAATTTTATAGTTTAAGTCATTGATTTTGAGTTAATTTCAGTAAGTGGTATAAGACAGGGGTCCAATATCATATTTCTGCATATTTGAATGGTTCTCCAGTTTTTCCAGTACCATTTGTTAAAGAGACTTTTAATAGTTTGCTTTATTTAGTTTACCCAAAGCTACCATATACAGAATAGGGCTGATCAGCCAGAAACTTTTCAGTTTACTATTAAAGAAGGTATTCAGAGTCTGACAGAGATTACAATGCTGCTCAGTCATCTCCAACCAAGTTTCCCATAAGAACCCAGAGGAAACGTTCCCTTTATCAAGGACATAAGAAATAAATTTGTGAAAGGAGTCTTAGCATTTCGGAAAAGCTCTATGACTGCTGTTTGCTATAGGCTAGGAAGGATAATGCTGCCTTTAAACATCAGTCCCTGAATTCAATGTGGATTATGAGGTACTATAGGGACAGTGGCCAAGTGGCAGCATTCATAAATGCCAGATGTAAAGTGTGTATAGGGACTGTAATAGGCAACAGAATAAAAGCAGAGATTAAAATAGTCTGACCTGACAAAACCTTTGGCATTGGATAATTAACCATGGTGTCTCTAGAGCTTAAATAGGTAAGTAGCCTATTAAAGTCTTACTTGATTTGTATGAGCAGAAAATCTCTAAGTCTGATGAACATAAATTTGACTTAAACGAGAACAATAGAGACAGAGATTCACAGCATTTCAACAAGTTTTCAGACCAGCCAGTTACAAAAACAAAGCCCACTGAATAGAGAGCAGACTGGGTCTCCTTAAACAAGAAGCTTAGTACTAGGGGTGGAGGGGGGAGTTTACTATAAATATTTCTCATAGCTTTCTTCGAAGTTACAATCATTTACCAAGATGATTGTACACTGAGGAAGGAAAAATAACCAGACTTTTAGAGAACTACTGGATACTGGCTTTGGATTTACATTAATTCCTGAAGACTACTACTATGGTCCACCAGTCAGAGAAGGGCCTGATAGAGATCAAATGGTGAACAAAAGTCTGATCGGATCTGTCTCAGAATTGACCCAATGGTTTCCACCTCATTCTGTGGTTATTTCAAGAGCTCAAGAGTTCATTATTGAAAGAACATACTCAACAAATGGAAGAGTCTCTATGTTGGTTCTCCACTACATGGGATATGAGCTATTATAGTGTCAGTGGCCTAATATAAACCACTAGAACTATCTCTACATACCAAAAGATTAAACTAGAAACATTACCAAGTTCCTGAAGCAAATTTGGAGATGACACCATCACAGACTTGAAAGATGGCAGAGATGGTGATTTCTACAATATTCTTATTCATATCACCCATTTGCCTTGGAAGAAGACAAGAGGATCTTGGAGAAAGACATTAATCAAGTGATGACTTAATTACAGCTTCTGTTCCAGTTGCATTTAACTGCCTTGATACCTAGTATGCAGCCATTAATCCAGCAATATTTTTTATACCTTTTTATCAAAGATCATCGTAATAAATTTGCTTTCAACAGCCAGAGCCAAAATAAACCTTCGCTATCCTATTTCCAGGTATACCAACATTCCAAGTCCTATGTTATTAGCTAGTCCATAAGGAACTTCATTGCTTTTCTATTCCAAAGACCATCACAATACCTCATTATATTCTTAATATGTCAATTGAACTTGCTAAGCAGGAAGTTTCAACAATAACTACTCTAGATACCTTGGTAAGAAATATATGTAAAGTCATAGTGAAGTGAAAGTCGCTCAGTCGTGTCTGATTCTTTGCAACCCTACAGACTATACAGTCCATGGAATTCTCCAGGCCAGAATACTGGGGTGGGTAGCCTTTCCCTTCTCCAGGGGATCTTCCCAACCCAGGGATCGAACCCAGGTCTCCTGCACTGCAGGCAGACTCTTTACCAACTGAGCTATCAGGGAAAGAAGCCTATAAGTCATAGGGTGGAAAAGAAATCTCAGAAATATTCAGGGAGCTGACACTTCAGTAAAGTTTCTAAAGGTAGAGTAGTCTGGGCAGGTGAAGATATACGAAGTGGACAACTTGCCACATTTGTACCATTGTGTCTACCACTAAGAACTAGACACAATTTTCTGTGTCAGTTAATATTTTGGATGTAACATATACCTCATTTTGGCATGATATTCCATTCTAAGAATCAAGTAACCCAAAACATTTCCAGCTTGAATAAGGCCTAGATCACAGATGGTTCTACAAGTGCTCCAGCCTGCCTTAAAAGCTCCTCTGATGATGATCCAGAAAATATTATAAACCATCTATTATATATAGGAACACTAAATGATACATTTGGTAGGTCCTTATAGGTGAAATCACAATCCCATATCTTTAGACTTTGGGAGCACACATATGCTATACTCTGTAGATACTAAATCTATTTTCAAGTAAGAACTTCTGGCTTGCTTCTGGGTCTTAGTAGAGACTGCACACTTGAACAAGTGTAACCAAGATGCTATGTAATCTGAGATTCCCATCATGAATTTGGCATTGCAACCCACCAAGCTATAGTGTTGGATGTGCACAGCAACATCCATTCAAGACTACAGCTGAAACTATAAAACTCCTAGAGGAGAACATAGGCAAAACACTCTCTGACATAAATCACAGCAGGATCTTCTATGACCCACCTCCCAGAATATTGGAAATAAAAGCAAAAATAAACAACTGGGATCTAATTAAAATTAAAAGCTTATGCATAACAAAGGAAACTATAAGCAAGGTGAAAAGACACCTTCAGAATGGGAGAAAATAATAGCAAATGAAGCAACTGACAAACAACTAATCTCAAAAATATACAAGCAACACCTACAGCTCAGTTCCAGAAAAATAAATGACCCAATCAAAAAATGGGCCAAAGAACTAAATAGACATTTCTCCAAAGAAGACATACAGATGGCTAACAAACACATGAAAAGATGCTCAACATCACTCATTATCAGAGAAATGAAAATCAAAACCACAATGAGGTACCATTTCACACAAGTCAGACTGACTGCAATCCAAAAGTCTACAAGCAATAAATGCTGGAGAGGGTGTGGAGAAAAGGGAACCCTCTTACACTGTTGGTGGGAATGCAAACTAGTACAGCCACTATGGAGAATAGTTAAAAAACTGGAAAGAGAACTGCCTTATGACCCAGCAATCCCATTGCTGGGCATATACACCAAGGAAACCAGAATGGAAAGAGACACGTGTACCCCAATGTTCCTTGCAGCACCGTTTATAATAGCCAGGACATGGAAGCAACCTAGATGTCCATCAGCAGAGGAATGGATAAGAAAGCAGTGGTACATATACACAATGGAGTATTACTCAGCCATTAAAAATAATACATTTGAATCAGTTCTAATGAGGTGGATGAAACTGGAGCCTATTATACAGAGTGAAGTAAGCCAGAAAGAAAAGCACTAATACAGTATACTAATGCATATATACGGAATTGAGAAAGATGGTAATGATAACCCTGTATGTGAGACAGCAAAAGAGACACTGATGTATATAACAGTCTTTTGGACTCTGTGGGAGAGGAAGAGGGTGGGATGATTTGGAAGAATGGCATTGAAACATGTATAATATCATATAAGAAACAAATCACCAGTCCAGGTTCGATGCAAGATATAGGATGCTTGGGGCAGTTGCACTGGGACAACCCAGAGGGATGGTATGGGGAGGGAGGTGGGAGGGGGGTTCAGGATGGGGAACACGTGTACACCAGTGGTGGATTCATGTTGATGTATGGCAAAACCACTACAATATTGTAAAGTAATTAGCCTCCAATTAAATTTGGCAAATCTAATACAATTATGTAAAGTTTAAAAATAAAATAAAATTTAAAAAAATTTTGAGACAGTCAAAATAAATAAATAAATTTAAATTAAAAAAAAAAGACTATAGCCGAACACATCTTGAAAACATAGGTTCCTGAGAAAATTATCTTAATGCCTAGGACACAAACTCCTGCCACATTACTTTCTCTCTGTACCCACACCTAAAACTTTACAGAGAGTTTTCTCTGAAGCAGCTGATAGAGAAAGAAAAAAATAAATGGGACTTTTTGTAGATAGTTCATCATAATTAGTAAGTACTTTGGCATTCACTGCACAAAGACTTCTTGTTTCATTGAACTGTCCATTTTATACACCATCAAAATATCTGACATCTTTGGGTCTCAGTAAAAATACCAGTATTATTTGTTGGTTGTCATTCTTACAACTTCACATCTTCACAACTGAAAACAAATTTAATAAATATTATATCCCACTACTGCTAAGTCTCTTCAGTCATGTCCGACTCTGTGCGACCCCATAGACGGCAGCCCACCAAGCTCCCCCGTCCCTGGGATTCTCCAGGCAAGAACACTGGAGTGGGTTGCCATTTCCTTCTCCAATGCATGAAAGCAAAAAGTGAAAGTGAAGTCGCTCAGTCCTGTCCAACTCTTAGAGACCCCTTGGACTGCAGCCTACCAGGCTCCTCCATCCATGGGATTTTCCAGGCAAGCTAATAAAGTAATATTAGCTCTTTCACTAACCATAATTGTTAGTGTCCCACTAACTTTTTTTTCCCATCAGGCAAAGTCTAATAGAGGTTATGTACTCTCACAAAGCATTCTTTACATACAACTGAAAGACACTGCCACTGGCATTATCCTATAAGATTCCAGTCCTAGCCAGTACTCTTGCCTGGCAAATCCCATGGACGAAGGAGCCTGGTAGGCTGCAGTCCATGGGGTCGCTAGGAGTTGGACATGACTGAGCGACTTCACTTTCACTTTTCGCTTTCATGCATTGGAGAAGGAAATGGCAACCCACTCCAATGTTCTTGCCTGGAGAATCCCAGGGACGGGGGAGCCTGATGGGCTGCTGTCTGTGGGGTCACACAGAGTCCGACATAACTGAAGCAACTTAGCAGCAGCAGCAGGGTCATCACTTCATGGGAAATAGATGGGGAAACAGTGGAAACAGTGTCAGACTTTATTTTTGAGGCTCCAAAATCACTACAGATGGTGACTGCAGCATGAAATTAAAAGACGCTTACTCCTTGGAAGAAAAGTTATGACCAACCTAGATAGCATATTGAAAAGCAGAGACATTACTTTGCCAACAAAGGTCCGTCTAGTCAAGGTATGATTTTTCCAGTGGTCATGTATGGATGTGAGAGTTGGACTGTGAAGAAAGCTGAGTGCCAAAGAATTGATGTTTTTGAACTGTGGTGCAGGAGAAGACTTTTGAGAGTCCCTTGGACTGCAAGGAGATCCAATCAGTCCATTCTAAAAGAGATCAGCCCTGGGTGTTCTTTGGAGGGAATGATGCTAAAGCTGAAGCTCAAATACTTTAGCCACCTCATGCAAAGAGTTGATTCATTGGAAAAGACTCTGATGCTGGGAGGGATTGGGGGCAGGAGGAGAAGGGGATGACAGAGGATGAGATGCCTGGATGGCATCACCAACTCGATGGATGTGAGTTTGAGTGAACTCCGGGAGTTGGTGATGGACAGGGAGGCCTGGCGTGCTGCGATTCACGGGATCGCAAAGAGTTGGACAAGACTGAGTGACTGAACTGAGGGTCATTGGGGGATTCCCTGGTCCCTCAGCTGGTAAGGAATCTGCCTGCAATGCAGGAGACCCCGGGTCAATTCCTGGGTCAGGAAGACCCACTGGAGAAGGGATAGGCTACCGACTCCAGTATTCTTGGGCTTCTCTGGTGGCTCAGCTGGTAAAGAATCCGCCACAATGCCGGAAACCTTGGTTTGATCCATGGGTTGGGATGATCCCCCCTTGGGAAGGGAAAGGCTGCCCACTCCAGTGTTCTGGCCTGGAGAGTTCTATGGACTGTATAGTCACAAAGAGTCAGACACAACTGAGTGATTTTCACTTAACAGTCATTGGAAAGACTGATGCTGATACTGAAGCTTAAGCTGAAGCTCCAATACTTTGGCTACCTAATGTGCAGAGGCAACTCATTAGAAAAGACTCTAATGTTGGAAAAGATGCTGGGAAAGAAGGCAGGAGGAGAAGGGGATGACGGAGAACAAGATGGTTGGATGGCATCACTGACTCAATGCACATGAGTTTGAACAAGCTCTGGAAGATGGTGAAGGACAGGGAAGACTGGCATTCTGCAGGCCATGGGGTTGCAAAGAGTCAGACATGACTGAGAGACTGAACAACAAATGGTCATAAACGTCCATGCTCAGTAGCTTAGTCACGTTTGCCTCTTTCCCTGGTGGCTCAGTGGTAAAGAACCCACCTGCCAGTGCAGAAGATGCGAGCTCAATGCTTTGGTCAGGATGATCCCTTGAAGAAGGAAATGGCAACTCACTCCAATATTCTTGCCTGAGAAATTCCATGAAAAGAAGAGTCTGGCAGGCTATAGTCCATGGGGTCACAAAGAGTAGGAAATGACTAAACTACTGAGCAATGGTAACAAGCAAATATATATATATATATTTAAATACTCTCTCCAAATAAATATTACTTCTAGTGAAATATGGCTAAATTCTGGACCATCTTATTTTGAAACCTAACCAGAAAGTTCTTTTCATTGGTTACCTGTAGAACAAGAACAACACAAGACCCAGTTTAGGTCATACTTGAACTGCCTCTGTGTGTCTGTTCAAACACCTAGTGATACTTCCTTAGAATACTGGAGTGGGTAGCCTATCCCTTCTCCAGTGGATCTCCCTGACCCAGGAATTGAACCAGGGTCTCCCACATTGCAGGCAGATTCCTTACCAGCTGACATACCAGGGAATCCCCCAATGACCCTCAGTTTAGTTCAGTTCATTCGCTCAGTCGTGTCCGACTCTTTGCGACCATGAACTTGAGCATTGTTTACCAACTGAGTTACTGGTTTCTATTTTTTTTAATTAATAGACTTTATTTTTTTACAACACTTTTGGATCACAGCAAAAGTGGGCAGAGCATACAGTTTCCACATAACTCCTAAATACACACACACACACACACACACACACACACACACACAAACTTCCCAAGCATTCACTTCTTTGTGCTATGTTTTGTTGCACTCAATGAAGAACAGTGACACCATTATGAACCAAAGTGCATAGTTTATATTTAGGTTTACTCCTGGGGTTGTACATTCTATGGGCTTTAACATGTATTAATATAATGGTGTGTATAAATCTTTATAGTATCATACAGAATAGTTTCACTGCCTTAAAACCCCCAGTACCTATATGTAACTTGTTGAGAGTTTTTATCAAGAAAGGATATTACATTATGTCAAATTCTTTTTGTTTCTAACATGAGCATATTGTTTTTATCCTTCATTCTGTTATTGTAATATATCACAATTTTTAACTGTGTATTGAATCACCCATCCATTAACACCCAGTAACACTGCCTTCATAAAATAATTCTGGGAGTGATTACCCATCTTCAATTTTTTGGAAAAGTTTGAGAAGGGTTGATATTAATCCTTCTTTATTATTTTTAATTGTTAATGCTTCTAGCTACTAGTATTTCTAATTCTCCCACATCTTTCTTTATAGTCATCTACTTATGATGCTCTTCCTTTCTTTTTTCATATTAATCCTTTATTAAATGTTTAGTATAATTGAATGGCTCAGGAAGTTTTCAATCCTGGGTGTTTCTTTATTCAAAAATTTTTAATTGTTGGTTTAATCTTCTGACTCATTATTAATCTGTTCAGATTTTTATTTCTTTATGATTCATTCTTGATAGGTCATATGTTTCTAGGAATTTATCCATTTTTTTGTAGGTTATGCAATTTGTTGGCATTTATTTTATCATAGTAAAAATTAAGATCCTTTGTATTTCTGTGGTATCATTTGTAATGTCTATTTTTCATTTATAATTTTATTTGTTTGAGCCCCCTCTCTTTTCCTTGGTAATTCTGTTAATTTTGTTAATCTTTTTTGAAAAAGAACTAGCTCTTAATTTGTTTGAATTTTTATGTTATCTTTCTGTTCTCTAGTTCATTTATTTCCACTCACCTTTGTTATTTCCTTCTTTGTGCTAACTTTGCACTTAGTTTGTTCTTTTTTTATAATTCCTCAAGGTATAAAGTTAAATTGTGATTTGAGATCTTTTTTTTTTTTTTCAAGGTAGGCGTTTATCATATAAATTCCTTCTTAGAACTGCTTATGTTGCAATTTATAAGTTTTGACATGTTGAATGTCTATTTTCCTTTTTCTTTGGTCTCAGCTTATGACTTTATTTCCCTTTTGATTACTTCTTTGACCTATTGGTTGTTTAGGAATGTGTTGTTTAATTGCCATATATTTGTGGGAATTTTCCTTCTTTTATTGAAAGTTTCATACTATTTTTGTCAGAAAGCATACTTGAAGCAAGTTCAATACTATTAAAATTTCTAAAAATTGTTTTGAAGGCTAATATATGATCTGTCCTGGAGAATGTCCTGTTTGCACTTAACAAGAATGTATACTCTGCTATTGTTGAATGAAATTCTCTGTATATGTCTGTTAAGTCTATTTGTTATATGGTATTGTGCAACTCCTTTATTTTCTTATTGATTTATATCTGAATGATCCATCCATTGTTGAGAGTGGGATATTGAAGATCCCTACTATTACTCTATTGCTATTTTCCCCTTCAGATCTTTCTATATATGCCACATACTTCTAGGTTTTCTGATGTAGGATACATATAGAACTATATTTATTATATCCTCTTAATGAACTGACTCCTTAATTATAATATAACAGCCTTCTTTATTGTGACAGTTTTTTTTTTTTAATTTTAAGTCTGTCTGATATAATATTAGCCCCCTCCTGTGATGTTTTGGTTATACTTTTAAGGACTATGTTTTTCCACTCCTCACTTTCAACCTATGTTGTGTCCTCAAAGCTCAAATAAGTCACCTATAGCAGCACAGAGTTGTATCTTGTTCTATATCCATTCAGTCACTCTATATCTTTTAACTGAAGCATTTAATCCATTTAAGTAGTTGTAGCTAAGTGAGGATTTATTAGGGCTTCCCTGGTGGCTCAGTAGTAAAGAATCTGCCTGCAATGCAGGAGATACAGGAGACTCGCGTTCAATCTATGGGTCGGGAAGATCTCCTGGAGGGGAAAATGGCAGCCCAACACAGAATTCTTGCCTGGAGAATCCCATAGACAGAGGAGACTGGTGGGCTATGGTTCATAGGGTTGCAAAGAGTCAGACATGACTGAAGTGAATGAACACACATGAACAAGGAGTTATTATTGCCTTTTTTTTTCATTTTTTCCGACTGTTTTGTAGTTCCTTTGCTTCCTCTTCTCCTACTATGTTCTTTTGTGATTTGATCTCTTTTGTAGCAGTGTGCTTTGATTCTTTTCTCTTCATACTTTGTGTATCCACTACAGTTTTTTTTTTTTTTTTAATCTTTGTTTACTATGAGGCTTTGGAGAAGGAAATGGCAACCCACTCCAATAATCTTGCCTGGAAAATCCCATGGACAGAGGAGCCTAGCAGGCTATAGTCCATGGGGTCACAAAGAGTTGGACATGACTGAGCAACCAAACCACCACTATGAGGCTTTCAAACACATCTTACAGTTGTAACAGTCCATTTTAAGTTGATGAAAACTTTGATTACATACAAAAGTTCTTCATTTTTACTTCCATCTTCCATCTGACACACTTTATGTTATCGGTTTCACAAATCTTTTTATATTAAGAGAATCCATTAAGTTACTATAGTTAGTTATATTTATTGCTTTCACCTTTTGATTTTTATGATAGAGTTCAAAATTATTTATGCATCACCATTACAGTATTAGCATATTCTGTACTTGAATATATATTTACTTTTACCAGTGAGTTTTACACGTTCACATTTTTCATCTTGCTAAATAATTCCTTTGCTTCACCTTAAAGAACTCTCTTTAGCATTTCTTGCAAGGCAAATCTAGTGATGATGAACTCTCTCTACTTTGTTTTATCTGAGATAGTCTATCTCTTCATTTTTTTTTTTTACTTTTATTAACTTTGTTTTTTTTTTAATTTTATTTTATTTTTAAATTTTACAATATTGTATTAGTTTTGCCAAATATTGAAATGAATCCACCACAGGTATACCCGCATTCCCCATCCTAAACCCTCCACCCTCCTCCCTCCCCTCCCCTCCCTCTGGGTTGTCCCAGTGCACCAGCCCCAAGCATCCAGTACTGTGCATTGAACCTGGACTGGCGACTCATTTCATACATGATATTATACATGTTTCAATGGTATTTCCCAAATCTCCCCACCCTCTCCCTCTCCCACAGAGTCCATAAGACTGATCTATACATCGGTGTCTCTTTTGCTGTCTCGTACACAGGGTTATTGTTTCCATCTTTCTAAATTCCATATATATGCGTTAGTATACTGTATTGGTGTTTTTCTTTCTGTCTTACTTCACTCTGTATAATAGGTTCCAGTTTCATCTATCTCATTAGAACTGATTCAAATGTATTCTTTTTAATGGCTGAGTAATACTCCATTGTGTATATGTACCACAGCTTTCTTATCCATTCATCTGCTGATGGGCATCTAGGTTGCTTCCATGTCCTGGCTATTATAAACAGTGCTGCGATGAACATTGGGGTACACGTGTCTCTTTCCCTTCTGGTTTCCTCAGTGTGTATGCCCAGCAGTGGGATTGCTGGATCATAAGGCAGTTAACATCACTCATTATCAGAGAAATGCAAATCAAAACCACTATGAGGTACCATTTCACGCCAGTCAGAATGGCTGCAATCCATAATGCTACAAGCAATAAATGATGGAGAGGGTGTGGAGAGAAGGGAACTCTCTTGCACTGTTGGTGGGAATGCAAACTAGTACAGCCACTATGGAGAACAGTGTGGAGATTCCTTAAAAAACTGGAAATATCTCTTCATTTTTGAAGGACAGCTTTATCAATGAAGTATTTTCATTTGGCAGTTTTAATCCTTAGTGCCTGGAATATACTCATCCATTTTCTCCTGGCCTGCAAATGTTCTACTGAAAAATCCATTGACAGTCCTATGGAGGCTTCCTCGATTGAGATAAACCATGTTCCTAATTCTGCTTTCAAAGTTCTCTTTTTGTCCTTGACATTTAACAAGATGCTTCTAAATGTAAACCTTAGTGTAAATCTTTTTCCTTTTAACCTATTTGTATCCCTTTGGTTCCCATGATTCTGGATGTCCATTTTCTTCCATGCATTTGGGAAGTTTTCAGCCATTATTTATTTAAATATGCTTTCTGCCCCTTCTTTCTACTCCTGCTGGGTATCTCACAATGTTATATTGCTTCTTCTGATGTAGTCTCATAGTCTCATTTGGCCTTCTTCACTCTTTTTATCTTTTAATTTTTGTCTGTCAGAATAAGTTAAAATGACCTATTTTCAAATTTACTGATTCTTTCCTCTGTTTTATCAAATCTGTGTTTGAACCTCTCTAGGAATTTTTCCATTTAGTTACTGTATTCTTTAGCACTGGTATTTCTGTTTGGTCCTTTTCTCTATTACATCTATCTCTGTTGATATCCTATTTAAGTATTGCTTTCTCAATTTCATTTTGTTGTCCACTGTGTTCTTTTATAGTTCACTGAGTTTATTTAGGATGATAATTTTGAATTATTTGTCAGCAATTCACAAATATCCATTTCTTTTAAATGAGTTAGAAGTTTGTTTTCTTCCTTGAATCATGATTCTTTATGTTTCTTTGTAGATTCCCTTTGTTATTTAATCATTTGAAGAAGCAGCTTTCTCTCCCAGGCTTTATGGGATTGTTTCAACTAGCCCATAGAGTCAGAAGCACTCAATATGAAGATAGAGACCAATTCCTTGGAGTGTGTGCTTTAATGTTTTTGAGGACAACGTTCCCATTATTTCCTGCCTAGTCCTCTGGAGGAAAAGCCACAGTTTTCTGTTTTTTTTTTTTTTTTCTTTCCCAATTTCACAGAACAATGCCAGCTGTTGGAGAACATTCACCCCTTTTCTTTCTTATTAGCTGGTCCACAAGACTGAGCTCTTCCAATATCTTAGCACTTAGCGTAAGCAAAATAGATATTCAGTTCAGTTTAGTCACTCAGTCGTGTCCAACTCTTTGTGACTCCATGGACTGCAGCACACCAGGCCTCCCTGTCCATCACCATCCAGTAAACTCCTGGAGTTTACTCAATGTCCATTGAGTTGGTGATGCCATCCAACCATCTCATCCTCTGTTGTGTGCTTCACCCAGAAGACACTTTGAATTTCTAAGAATTAGGCTCCCTTTGCTTCCTTTCCTCCTTCCTGGAGTAAACCTTTCAGTTCTGTGTTTATCCCCAGTCCCACAGGGCAGCACCAGCTGTAACTGAATGTCCTCCACTTTCTTAGGTTCTGAGCTGTCCCAAAAGACCAGTCTCTGTAGGTTGTTCAGCACTCAATACAAGGAAAGATAGGAACCTGCTGTCCTATGCACCGTAAGACAAGTCTCCACAAATTTAAAAATATTCAAATTATGCAAACTAGGTTACTGACTAAAAGGCAAATAAATTAAACTCAATAATGGAATGATATCTGGAAAATTTCCATGGAAATTATAACTCATGTGTTTCAAATTAAAAATTAGAAAGTATTTGAAGGCTGTCTTTTCACCTTGCTTATAGTTTCCTTTGTTGTGCAGAAGCTTTTAAGTTTAATTAGGTCCCATTTGTTTATTTTTGCTTTTATGTCCAATATTCTGGGAGGTGGGTCATAAAGAATCCTGCTGTGATGTATGTCAAAGAGTGTTATGCCTATGTTCTCCTCTAGGAGTTTTATAGTTTCTGGTCTTACATTTAGATCTTTAATCCATTTTGAGTTTATTTTTGTGTATGGTGTTAGAAAGTGTTCTAGTTTCATTCTTTTACAAGTGGTTGACCAATTTTCCCAGCACCACTTGTTAAATAGATTGTCTTTAATCCATTGTATATTCCTGCCTCCTTTGTCAAAGATAAGGTGTCCATAGGTGCGTGTATTTATCTCTGGGCTTTCTATTTTGTTCCATTGGTCTATATTTCTGTCTTTGTGCCAGTACCATACTGTCTTGATGACTGTGGCTTTGTAGTAGAGCCTGAAGTCAGGCAGGTAGTTTCCTCCAGTTCCATTCTTCTTTCTCAAGATAGCTTTGGCTATTCGAGGTTTTTTGTATTTCCATACAAATTGTGAAATTATTTATTCCAGCTCTGTGAAGAATACCGTTGGTAGCTTGATGGGGATTGCATTGAATCTATAAATTGCTTTGGGTAGTAAACTCATTTTCACTATATTGATTCTTCCAATCCATGAACATGGTATATTTCTCCATCTATTAGTGTCCTCTTTGATTTCTTTCACCAGTGTTTTATAGTTTTCCATATATAGGTCTTTAGTTTCTTTAGGTAGATATATTCCTAAGTATGTTATTCTTTTCATTGCAATGGTGAATGGAATTGTTTCCTTAATTTCTCTTTCTATTTTCTCATTATTAGTATATAAGAAGACAAGGGATTTCTGTGTGTTGATTTTATATCCTGCAACTTTACTGTAGTGATTGATTAGTTCTAGTAATTTTCTGGTGGAGTCTTTAGGATTTTCTGTGTAGAGGGTCATGTCATCTTCAAACAGTGAGAGTTTTACTTCTTCTTTTCCAATTTGAACTGAATGACAGGAAACAAGATATGTAAAAAGTTATGTGAAACAGTTAAACAGTGGCTTAGAGAGAAATTAATACAATTAAAATCTTGTATTACAAAAGAAGATAGGTCTCATTATGAATGATTATGATTTCCCCCTAAACTAGAAAAATAAAGGAGAATATAAACAATAAAAATGAAAATGAAAAGAGAAAACAATAGAGAAAAATCACTGAAATTTAAATGGGAGAACATCAAAAAAGTTGAAAAACTTCTAGCCATGATGAAAGATAAAAAAGAGTAAACACAATTTAGAAAACATTTTTTAAAAAGAATAAAGATACAAGCTACCTGTGGTGGATTCATTTTGATATTTGGCAAAACTAATACAATTATGTAAAGTTTAAAAATAAAATTAAATTAAAAAAAAACAAGCTACCAATATACACAGTGAGAGAGAAAAACATTGCCAATCTTACAGATATTTTGATTAGACAGTAAGGAAATATTACAAAGAACTTATTCCAAAAAAATCTGAAAACACAGATGAATGTAAAAGTTTCTTATAAGACACAAACTGCCAAAAATCAAATTTCTAGTTGAAAACATTTCTGCAGAGAAAACCCCTAGCCCAAATGACTTCATTGGGTAAATTCTATAAAATATTTTTAAGAAAAAAATCATATCAACAGGGCATCTAAAAACCTATAACTGGCATCATATTTAATGATGAAAGACTTAATGCTTCTTTCAAAAGAATAAGAACAAGTCATTGATGTCCAATGCCACCACTTCTATTTAACGCTGTACCATTTGACTTTGCTAAGTGTAATAAGGCAACAGAAATGAATAAATTAAATCCACACCAGAATAAAAGATGAAAAATGTCTTTATTTGCTGATGAAATTCTCATATATGAAGAAAATCCTGCTTAATCTGTAAAACACTAGTAGAAGTAATGTTTTGCAAATGTGCAGGACATAATGTTAATAAACAAAAGTCTGTTGTGTTTCTATATATTAACAACAAACAATTCTACATTAAACCCCAACAGAACAGTTTATAACCATATCAAAAATATGGAAATTTTAGGATGAATCTGAAAATAAGATATGCAAGTCTTATTCACCAAAAACTGAAAACACTGCTGAAAGTAATTAAATTGGACTTACATAGATACAGAGGTACAGTGTTTAATGGCTCACAGGAATAAATATATTTATCATTTAGAAATAAGTTACAGATCTGACACACTCAAAGCAAAATTTGATGCTTCAAATTCCTGATCTAAAATACCAAAGACAGAAGCATAAAGCTACCTTATGGTTGGTGTGAAGACTTCATCACGTCATTTATGAAATCGTCCCATAAATCACTAGCTGTTTGCATACTCTCTTCATTGCTGCTTTCATCTCTTTATTCCTGAATGTATAAATAACTGGATTCAAGAAAGGAGTAAGAACCGCATCAAAAAGAGCAAGAAACTTGTCCATTTGGGAATTGGGGTGCGGCCATGTATAGACAAACATGGTTGGACCAAAGAACAAAATAACCACAGTGATGTGAGCTGACAAAGTGGACAGGGCCTTGGGCGAACCACCTGAGGAGCGTTTCCAAACAGTTAACAGGATGAACATATAGGAGATGAGAAGTATAAAGAAGGAACTAACACAGATAAACCCACTGTTGACAGTGACCATGAACTGAAGTCTGTAAGTATCTGTACAGGCCAGTCTGAGGAGCCGAGGAAGATCACAGTAAAAGCTGTCCAATACATTCGGACCACAGAAGGGCAAATTAACAATAAATGCTAGCTGGAACAGTGAGTGGCTGACACCAAGGGCCCAGGCAGCAGCCAGAAACAAAATGCACATCCTTGGGCTCATGATGCTCAGATAGTGGAGAGGCTTACATATGGCAACATATCTGTCAAAGGCCATGGCTATGAGCAGCACCATCTCCACCCCACCAATGACATGGATGAAGAAGATCTGAGCAATGCAGCCTCCAAAAGAAATGACTTTACGCTTTCTGAAAAGGTCATAGATCATCTTGGGAGAAGTGACAGAGCAGGCTCCCAAGTCAATGAAGGAGAGGCTGGCCAGTAGGAAGTACATGGGGGAATGTAAGTGAGGATCAGTAGTCACAGAAAACACAATGAGGATGTTTCCAGCCATGCTTGCCACATAGAACACAGAGGAGAACACCAGGAGAAGCAGCTGGAACTCCCATGAATAAGTGAGTCCCAGAAATACAAACTCAGACACCACCGAGTGATTCCCTCCATCCATCAATCTAGCCAACCGGGCTGCCACTGAAATATTGATAACTATGAAAATGAGGAGGAAAGTGTTATTATGGAGAAGATAATTTCTGATTTTTCAATGTCCTCATAATGAATGAAAAGTATGTAATTATCCAGTTCATCAACTATACAAAAATAACAATAATTAACATTATATCATCACAAAGTGTGGGCTGCAACATACTTCAAACATCATCCATACTCACACTTCAATGCTCTGCTCTCAAATTAACACATTAGGCAAGAACAAAAGTGTCCATGACTTCATCAGCTGTTTAAATCTCTTCTGATACTGATTATTCCACATTTCCAAAATATTCCATCATGCTTTTATGTATATCTCATAATCTACTTTTCTCACGGTTTACAAAAATTAGTGATGAGAGGAAAACATTGACTGGTCAACTGTCACCTGGAGTGAACAGGACATAAGACATGAATAGATACTGAATTAGGATAGACTGTAGACTAGAATAGACTGTAGATTAAGAAAATGCTAGTATATGTAAAACTGGAGGCCCTGCAAGTACAACAGGACAGGAGAAGTATGCAGATTCTAGTAAATAAAACAAACACAGTTTTCCATCACATTTTATCATATTCATGGCTATTCTGGGTGCCTCTAGTTTCCACATAATTTTTCATGGCTACAAACATCTAAACTGGACTCAATACTCAGTAAGGCTTTCATAATGGAGCCTACAGCAGCTAAGTGTGAAAGGCTTTCTCCAGGCCTAATAAATGTGTATTTGAGGGTTTTCTGCAGTTTCTGCTAAGGTATATTCCTAAAGTCACAGACGATGTAAAATATCTCTGAAAACATTTGCTTTCTGTCCATACATGTGAAGGTACTGAGGTTAGCACTTGAAATAGTTGAGATACTAATTTGTAATTCATCAGTGCCTCAGTTGTTGTTACCTTTAAGTCCACTGAGATCCCTCTATCCTTAAAAGTATTCAGTACCACCTGCACAATTACCTCCTCTAATGGTTGATATTATCCTGCTTACTTGGCTTGGAAATCTGTTCAGATATTTAATCTTAAAGGCAATTCGTATCCCATTCTTTCAATTTACAATTATAAAATAGGAATATCAAATTTAACTCACATTTTAGGAGGGAAAATAAGATTTCTTTTTGATCTTAAATCATGCTATATATAAGGAGAAGGAAATGGCAACCCACTTCAGTATTCTTGCCTGGAGAATCTCAGGAACAGAGGAGCCTGGTGGGCTGCTGTCTATGGGGTCGCACAGGGTTTGACACGACTGAAGCGACTTAGCAGCAGCAGCAGCAGCATACTATATAAAACATGACACAGAATTTAGTTCTTTAATACACATAGTATTTATATGTGAGGTGGAGAGTGAGCAGACAATAGTGTTGTGTTTCTCTGTGTCCAGACACCCATCTCAATCGCTCCTTATAGTAGAAAGTATTCCCTGAAAACACCTACTAGAGGTTAATTATTTTCAGGTCTAATGAAAAGCAATAGAACAGCTATACTGATATCCATTTTTTGAGGTACAACTCCAGACTTTCTCATTCAAAGGGCCATCTGACTGATGCCCTCATTCATCCCAGTCTGCAAACCTGACAGAAGCTCTCACTATGTCTGGACCCCAATTCTGGGTCACCACCACTGGCATGAATGTCTTTCTACTCTCATCTACATGCACTGACTATGCTATCACATCCCAGTCCAATGGTCCACATTCTCTAGGTACACAGTGTTACCATAAACCTGAGGCTTGGAGTAGTGGGCAGGAAATAACCACTATCTCCTGCTCATCAGGGCAGAGAGAATCAGCAGGGGAGAGGACTGGTGGGATGGATGTACATGGGAAAGTAATGGAGGCATGTGGGGGCAGGATGGGGGCAAGAAGCTTAGTAATTGTTGGAAAACCTCCAAAGCTTTGGTGAGGAAAAAATATGTGCTCAGTGTGGATGGAAAGTTTTCATGGAATTATTTATGGGCCATTTTGTCCAAGGTGATTATCAATCACATGAAAAACATGAGACCCCCAACCAGGTTCACACAACTAGAAGAATTGGGGACCAGAACCTAGAGCTCTTGACTCTTATTCCAAGAAAGATAGACCCTGCAGACAATAATCAAGCAAAATAAAAATCCACAAAACACTATTTCCGTACAATGTCCATTATTAACATTAAATTATATAATTAGTGTAATAATAAAATACATAAAGTGAGTGCCTAGTTAAAGATTATTCAACTAGTAAAATAGAAAATTATATTTGGGAAAGTGGTTATTCACTGCAAATATATTTCTGTACTGATGTGTCTTTTTTGCTGGTTATGCAACTGGTCATTACAACTGTAAAACACTTAAGTTGCTGTCTCTAAGGAGACCTTTCTTTTGGTCTTCCTAAATTTTATTATCCTTAAAGAAGGTCAATTAAACTCACTAGCTATAATGTAAACATACTAGCTATTATTGACAATTTTGTTCATAAGAACTTTTTTTTTTTTACAAATACGTGTAAATCAAAGAGCAGGGAAAACAGTTGAAAACACATGAATTGAACACATAACAAATATTGTCTAATGTGGATATAACACCTGTCAAGTGAATAGCAAGATAAATATTTGGAATGTGTTTTAGACATTCAATAATATAAGATTACCAGTGTCAGCAATAGCAGGTGGGGAAGGCCACTCTCTATTGATTTGACTCTATAAGAATTAGTGAAAGCTAAATAGAAAGAGAAAGAAATACCTTGAATCAATTAATATCAAGGTGCCTTTTAATATTACCTACCATTATTCATGTGTATATAGCTCATATTATATACCCAGATACATACAGTAGTCAACAAATAGTTCTCAACTGTGAGGGTATATTAACAACAACGGCCTTATTAAAGCCATGACTACAGGTCAATGATCTTTATCATTCTTTTTGGTTTATTCTTGATTCTTATCATCATCTTTTTCAATAGTTTCATCATGGTTAAGGGAAAGTTTCTCATTTAAAAACTTATAAGAGCATGATGAGTAGTCTCCCAGTGAGAAGGCACCAAAGGCTTCACAATGTATTTCTCATTGGGATTAGCTAATATTTCATCTCCATACCTACAGTCAGCACTCAACTTATTTTCAGGAAGTATATGGAATAATCTGAGATGTATAGAAAAGTAAAATAGAGAGAAAGGAGAACAAATAAATTTAAAATATTTAAAATATCTTAAAGATTGGATAGAGGAGAAATTAGAAAAGATGTGCAAAATGACAAAATAGAAGCAAGAGGAGAAAAGAGAAAGAGCACATCAGAGTTCAGAGAGTACAAAATACCATAGCCTGTATTTCTGAGAACCCAGGTCAGTTAAGGAGAACATCACCCTCTCACCTTTAATTCACTGATTCAGGGCTGCTCCTGACTTTGCAACATTGGATTGCATTTAAGGAAGGCAGATGCTTCTGTCTCCTGCCCTGTCAGGCTCACAAAGTTTCTATGAAAATCACACTTGATAATGAATGGACAGGTTGCTTTTATGCTGCACAATGATACACACATGTAATTCACAGTAGAAATTCAACTCTTATTATGACTTGAGGAGTCTAGCATATACCAAGCAGAAAAATGTATACAGGACAATACACAGCAGACATATGAAATTCCCCCCATGTACATTTTCTGTACATTCTACTATCCTGGGAGGGCTCTCTGCCCTGTCAGCTTTTACTATTGCAGGTTAGAGTACAGTTATTTTCAACATGTGGTTCTTCTATATCATAGATTTTTCACATGGATATATACTCATATCAAAAGTCCAGAAATAATTTCCAAATTTTCGTCTCTATCTTCAGTCCTACAATTACAAAACGTCACATATTTCTTTTCATGCCTTACAGTAAAAGAGTTAATAGCTTAGGCTCTGATGTCAACCAGGATTTTTTTTTTCTTTCATTGAGGCTCAGTTGCTCACTTGCTGTGTAAGAATGACAAAGTTATCTGACCTTTCTGAGCTTCAGTTTTGTCATTATTAGCAAAGAGATAATACCTCCCTTGCAGGGTGTTGTGGGAAATAAATGATATATGTATGTAAACATACCTGCCTCAGTACCTAGCACATAGTATGACACAATAAATAGTACTTATTATATAGTAAGGACTATTTACATCATGGCTTTCAAAGACTGACAATATTCCCAAATGTCTGAATCATTCATTATTCTAATGTATTGAACGTAGATCTTGTTTTATAAATTTTTATGTCTACACTTGTACCCAATGACTTAAGTATATTTCCCAAATAAGTGTACTCTTCAGGAGAGATATTAACCAAAGACTGCCTGAGAGGAAGAAGCTTAGTGCTCTGCTTAGGCTGTGACCCTTTCACTACTGTCATCCTTATAATCCAAAGTCATAAATTTCAATTCCTCCCATTAAAAAAGTTAAGTTTTTCTTGACCACTTCAGACAATACTGGATATTTCTTTAATGTTTAAGGATAAAAGTGAGTCAAGAAGGAAGAAAGGAGAAGGGCAGGTGTTTTGAGGGGTTTCTAAAGGCTGTGTCCATCCAGGAGCAGATATGTATTGAGCTGAGGCAAGGAAGCCAAACTATACAGTACCAGGTGTTCAGGAAAATACAATATTCTCCAAACTGCTTTTTTCAATTCAGTTCAGTTCAGTCGCTCAGCCGTGTCTGACTCTTTGCGACCCCATGAATTGCAGCACACCACGCCTCCCTATCCATCACCAACTCTCGGAGTTAGACATATTGAATTCTTTAGTTTTGACCTCCAATTTAACTATGCAATTTGAGAAAACAGAGGTCGTTTAGGCGCATTATAAAGTCAGATGTTTACTTAAGACCAAAGTCTTATGTTTTATTATCATTCTTAATTTCTCATTTATTTGCTAATTTAAAATAGATTTGCTTTCTATGTGCCAGGTCTCAAGAAAGGCCAATGTTGTACAAGTTCAATCCTTATCTAACATGTATATAAATATACATCATTGTGTGATGAGGTCACAGACATGGAACAGATTCTCTAATATATGAGAAGAGTAGAGAAAGTAACTACAGTGACGAGAAAAGGCAGCACAGCAAATGTGACATTTGTGTATAGCTTTAGAGATGGTAAATATCATAATACACAATCATAGAAACTAAAATTTCATTTAAAGAAGATGGTCCCTTGGATTGCAAGATCAAACCAGTCAATCCTAAAGGAAATCAATCTTGAATATTCACTGGAAGGACTGATGCTGAAGTTGAAGCTCCAATACTTTGATCACCTGATTCGAAGAGGTGACTCACTAAAAAAGACCTTAATGCTGAAAGATTGAAGTCAGAAGAAGAGGGTGGCAGACAATGGGATGGTTAGATAGCATCACCAACTTAATGGACATGGATTTGAGCAAACTCCAGGAGATAGTAAAGGACAGGGAAGCTTGGTGTGCTGCAGTACATAGGGTGGCAAGAGTCAAACACAACTTAGCAACTGAAAAACAACAACAAAACATTAAAAGTAGGCAAGTTTGGTATTCATTGAGTTAACAGTGAAGCATGCAGTTTGTCTACAGCACAAATGTTGCTTTGGAGAAGAGGAGAAAAATGGTAAAGGTTAGTTTCTGCCCGACACTGAGAACTAATCTATTTAAGAATTATTAAATAAGTGTGGAGAGACAATGAAGGATTGGGAGCAAGGAACTGATGATTAGGTCAGTCATTAGGGAAAATACTCCAACCATAACTGGAATAGGTCAATCAAAGGTTTAAAAAAAATGAAGGTAGGGAATCCCTTAAGAAAATGATGAAATAAACAGATCAGGGAGGCCATGGAGAAGCATCAGGACTACACAGTTTTATCTATAAGAATATAAATATAGAAGACAGAAATACTGGGAAGTAAAAACCCAAAGGAATTGGTGACTGATTAAAGTTGATGTGAACATGAGAGAAGTCAAAGATGACACTAAGATGTATGCATGAATAGAATAGTCATGGATTCATTTTTAAAAAGAGGATAGCTGGACATGGAATTTGTGATGATGGAGAAAAGAGATTACCACATTTACATTAAGCAAGTGACAGTGTCACATGGCACACTGACAGTGTGAAAGGAAGCAAAGGAGCCAATGAGTTAGGCAGAACAGTCATGGAGGTAGGAGGACAATTGGCTGTGAGCCAGAGAAGCCAAAACACAACAGTGAATCAAGAATGAAGGATGAAAACAGAACAAAAGGAGGGAGTTGAGAAATGCTATCAGTGAAATATCCAGGTTGAAATATCAGACAGGATACATGGAAAGAAGCATAGATTCAAGACATAACTGCATAGTAATCCATGTAAATGTAATAAATGAATGTATAAGAATGAGTAAGTTTTCTGAGGGAAAGAGTATAGAGGGGAAAAAATAAAAAGGAAATAAAGCAAAGATCCCACCATGTAGAACATGACACTGACAGTGTGAAGGAAGCAAAGGAGCCAATGAGCTAGGCAGAACAGTCATGGAGATAGGAGGACAATTGGCTGTGAACCAGAGAAGCCAAAACACAACAGTGAATCAAGAACAACAAATGAAAACAGAACAAAAGGAGGCAGTAGAGAAATTCTATAACAGTGAAGAAAGGGAGATGATAAAAGGAGAAGTAATATAAGAAAACTGAGATATCATCTGACATAAGTTTCTACTTTGCAACTGGGTGATTTCAGCCTAGTATTTCATAGGTACACATTATAAACATCAAACAGGTTCATTAAGATATGAATAATATAATAGATGTGATAGAGTTGTTTAAGATAGAGTTAATGAAAGGTCCCCATTAGGGGCTGGATAACAAAGATTGCAGAGAACTTACAAACTACTCTGTTGTAACACACACCAGCAATGCTCAGCAGCTTGAAATCAACCAAAAAAAAAACCCACTTTAACTATTAGGGTGAAAAGGGCTGAGAAATGAAATGGCAAGTGAAGAAGGAGGTTACAAAGGTGTAAAAGGTTTCTGGTCATTGGACAGTACAACCAGACAGTCAAGACTGACCATAAACCACAGGCCAGAAAAAAAAGCACATGAGACCAAAAAAATAAATATTTTAAAATGAGGACAATCACTTGGGAAACTTGTAGTCATACAATACATTGAGTCTTCTGTGGTATTCTTCTACAACTTTATTATCGTTCTTTGAAGTATGCATACACGTGAGTCTTCTTCATGAGCCTAATTCCTGATCCATTCTCCTTCTCTCGTGCCAGCCAAAAACTGCCACAGAGAAGGTTACATCACCGCAAGCTGAGGAAAACTCAGTTTTTGCATTCCTGGAACAAGAACCTTGGCTCAGTAATTTTCTCACTATGGATTTTATTTTTGTCCTTCCCACCTACCTGTTTTGTCAAGGGAACTAAGAGAACAGTCATTAAGAATTCACATAGATATAGTTCTCCTAAAATCAACCAGATCCTATGCAGTATCATTACAGACACATAAAAATAGTTATATAAACAGTCAGAGCAACAGCTAATTACAACCCCAGGGGTTAGTGACCAAGTGGTGCTGCAGAGATCTGGGAATTATCACCTATGGTCGTTTTGGTTTCCCACTGTAGCCAAGCAGAGAAGCTGTTAATGACGAGAAATGAGACACTCAGGTTTCTTATGACAAACAAGTACTGACCATCTTTTAAAGCTATTTTAAATATTTACTTTATGATGATTAAAGTTGATTTCCAGAGTAACATTTTAAATTGTCCTTTAAAATGTTGATTATCACAATAATATTCAACTTAAACACAGAATATATTAAGAAGTATGAAGACTATTACACAGCAATAAAGCCACACAGTATTCCATGAAAAAGAAAGAGAAGAGAATATATAAGGAAATGAGATTTAAATTGACTTCAAAAATAATACTTTAATATATATTCTATTGAAGCCCCAGAACCATATTGTGAAGTAGATATAATTGTTACCACATAATCTCAGAAAAATTATTGACATTATATAGATATTATAAGGTTGAGCTATATACGAATTTAGGACTTTCTCAATTTTTTCTTCTCTTTCTTTTTTTTTTTTTTTTTGATATTGCTTATATGTGAAATCTTTTTTTTTTATTTTTAAACTTTACATATTTGTATTAGTTTTGCCAAATATCAAAATGAATCCGCCACAGGTATACACGTGTTCCCCATCCCGAACCCTCCTCACTCCTCCCTCCCCATACCATCCCTCTGGGCCGTCCTAGTGCACCACCCCCAAGCATCCAGCATCGTGCATTGAACCTGGACTGGCAACTCGTTTCCTACATGATATTTTACATGTTTCATTGCCATTCTCCCAAATCTTCCCACCCTCTCCCTCTCCCACAGAGTCCATAAGACTGTTCTATACATCAGTGTCTCTTTTGCTGTCTCGTATACTGGGTTATTGTTACCCTCTTTCTAAATTCCATATATATGCATTAGTATACTGTATTTATGTTTTTCCTTCTGGCTTACTTCACTCTGTATAATAGGCTCCAGTTTCATCCACCTCATTAGAACTGATTCAAATGTATTCTTTTTAATGGCTGAGTAATACTCCATTGTGTATATGTACCACTGCTTTCTTATCCATTCATCTGCTGATGGACATCTAGGTTGCTTCCATGTCTTGGCTATCATAAACAGTGCTGCGATGAACATTGGGGTACACGTGTCTCTTTCCCTTCTGGTTTCCTCAGTGTGTATGCCCAGCAGTGGGATTGCTGGATCATAAGGCAGTTCTATTTCCAGTTTTTTAAGGAATCTCCACACTGTTCTCCATAGTGGCTGTACTAGTTTGCATTCCCACCAACAGTGTAAGAGGGTTCCCTTTTCTCCACACCCTCTCCAGCATTTATTATTTGTAGACTTTTGGATCGCAGCCATTCTGACTGGTGTGAAATGGTACCTCATAGTGGTTTTGATTTGCATTTCTCTGATAATGAGTGATGTTGAGCATCTTTTCATGTGTTTGTTAGCCATCTGTATGTCTTCTTTGGAGAAATGTCTATTTAGTTCTTTGGCCCATTTTTTGATTGGGTCGTTTATTTTTCTGGAGTTGAGCTGTAGGAGTTGCTTGTATATTTTTGAGATTAGTTGTTTGTCAGTTGCTTCATTTGCTATTATTTTCTCCCATTCTGAAGGCTGTCTTTTCACCTTGCTAATAGTTTCCTTTGATGTGCAGAAGCTTTTAAGGTTAATTAGGTCCCATTTGTTTATTTTTGCTTTTATTTCCAATATTCTGGGAGGTGGGTCATAGAGGATCCTGCTGTGATGTATGTCGGAGAGTGTTTTGCCTGTAAAAATAAGACCGATAACTGGAAGCAGGAGACTTAAGTCCAAACCCTGACTCCAGGGAAATCCTGACTCCAAGGAACATTAATTGACAGGAGCTCATCAAATGCCTCCATACCGACACTGAAACCAAGCACCACACAAGGGCCAATAAGTTCCAGGGCAAGACATACCATGCAAATTCTCCAGCAACAAAGGAACACAGCCCTGAGCTTCAAGATACAGGCTGCCCAAAGTCACCCCAAAACTATAGACATCTCATAACTCATTACTGGACATTTCATTGCACTCCAGAGAGAAGAAATACAGCTCCACCCACCAGAACACCGACACAAGCTTCCCTAACCAGGAAACCTTGACAAGCCACCTGTACAAACCCACACACAGTGAGGAAACGCCACAATAAAGAGAACTCCACAAACTGCCAGAATACAGAAAGGACACCCCAAACTCAGCAATTTAAACAAGATGAAGAGACAGAGGAATACTCAGCAGATAAAGGAACAGGATAAATGCCCACCAAATCTTTCTTTCTTAAATTATATAAAAGTCAATATTACCCAACACATTCATGAAGCACAGGATCGTGAATCCAAATTTCAGGCATGCATAACAGATAAAACTGTAGGTCAACCTCAATTATGTAAATAAACTCAGAGTTTCAGTCTAAGATTCCAGTCTTGAGATGCTTCTCCCTCTCTTTCTTTAAATAATGAGATGAAATATAAATGTGAACTCCATTCTTATAAAAACCAGGAAATCTACCTACAATTCCAAGGCATGACATGTAAAGTAAAACTACATGCCATAAAAATTGAAATAGGACAAGAATGAACACCAAAAAAAAATGCATGCCTCTAAAGATCTTGAATCAGTCAGGAAGTTCAGTAGTCTCAAAAAGAGGTAGCTATGTTGAGAATAAAACCAGTGATCCTCACTTTAAACAGCAATATCAGAATGTGTGAACCCTCACATTAGAAAGTGATGGGGTAATGGAACTTAAAGAGAAAGATACAGATACAGCACCTTTGAAATAGTTAGGCCATGGTATAGCATGGCAAGAAGTGGGGGAAAGCATCCAGACAGCTGACAATTGCCATTATATAATGAGAAGAAACAGACAAATAATAAGATACATGATAAATATTAACAAATATGACTCCACTCTGAGTCAGTAGTTAGACCAGCAGCCCAGGCTTGAGTCATACTAACGAATGAGAGGTATTTTGAAAACCACATTCCAAAACTCAACTGCCTTCTATCATATATCACAATCACCCCCACCTCCTCCTCCTTCATGATATCCTTTCAAATATCTAGTGTATTAATAGATTAATGATAAAATTATATTTCATAGCATAATGATTCTATTATAAAACAATGATGACCTGTGTGAATATACTTCAGTAAGAAAGAAAAGGGAAAATGACATAAGATAAACAGCAAACACATAATAGGTTATGCCATGAAGTAGTGAAAATTATAAGCAAATTTTCAGTGAAAATGTAAAGATATCTTCTTTCTGAAATGACATTTAGAAAATATGAGTCAAATTAAATAAATGACAGAAAATATGAAGTGACAAAAAATAAACTGGAAATTTCAAGAAGTAAATAACAAAATGAAAGAGACAGAAATGAGGATCCTAACAGAAGAAAAAAGTGGAAGCTTAAATATTCTAAAAAAGAATGGAGTTTAAAAGAATTAAAGAAAAATATAGATTAAAATAATATCCAACAAATTAAAAATTAGTTTTTCTTAAAGAGAGTTCATAATGTTTAGTATAGAAATTATTCAAAATAAAGAAAAAGGAAACTTATCCAAAACAAAAGAAGCATTGAATTTACAGACTAAAGAGCTTATCAGAAACCAGGGGTAAAAAAATATAGCATGGGTCACATTAAGGCAAATCCAACTGGTTATCAAACCTCGTGTGCACAAAATAAAGAAAGTTAAAAAAAAAAAAAAGTTTAGGAAACAAAGTTCTCATGAGGCCTTACTGAAGAAAACAGAGAATGAACTTCACTATTCAAAACCTGAACAGATATAACATGGTAATAGTAAATTATGAAGTTTAATATTAAACAGTCCTGGGAATCCTGAGGACTATGGTTAAAGAATAGAATACATGTGTTAAAAACTATGACACTATAAAGAGTAATTAGTTACATGTCAGTTATATATCAATAAAACTGGAAAATATATTTTAAAAAAGAATAATTATATTAGTAAAAAAATTAAAAACAAAAATATTTCTACTGAAATATTCTGATTTCTTTATCTTTCACAGTAGGAGGGATTCAAAATTACTTTAAGGGTGATTAATTATTATTTTAAAGTATAGAGGTAATGATTAAAAGAACTAAGAATTAAGTTATCAAATAAAATTGAGTGATGAAGGGGGAAAAGATAGGGGGTGGGTAAAAGATAAAAGGCATGTATACTAATTTCTACTATAGTAAGGAGCCATTTCCTTCTCCATTTCCTTCTTTCCAACCCAGTGATTGAACCTGGGTCTCCGGCATTGCAGGTAGATTCTTTACAATCTGAGCCACAAAAGCCCACAGTGAGGAGTCAATGGGTACTAAATTTGAGGTAACACAAAGTTACAGCATTACCTATGTTATATACAATGAGTAATTAAAACTAAGTGTATGGTGTTAGAAAGTGTTCCAGTTTCATTCTTTTACAAGTGGTTGACTGGTTTTCCCACATCACTTGTTAAAGAGATTGTCTTTTCTCCATTGTATATTCTTGCCTCCTTTGTCAAAGATAAGGTGTCCATAGGTGCATGGGTTTATCTCTGGGCTTTCTATTTTGTTCCAGTGGTCTATATTTCTGTCTTTGTGCCAGTACCATACTGTCTTGATGACTGTGGCTTTGTAGTAGAGCCTGAAGTCAGACAGGTGGATTTCTCCAGTTCCATTCTTCTTTCTCAAGATTGCTTTGGCTATTCGAGGTTTTTTGTATTTCCATACAAATTGTGAAATTATTTGTTCTAGCTCTGTGAAAAATACTGTTGGTAGCTTGAGAGGGATTGCATTGAATCTATAGATTACTTTGGGTAGTATACTCATTTTCACTATATTGATTCTTCTGATCCATGAACATGGTATATTTCTCCATCTATTTTTGTCCTCTTTGATTTCTTTCACCAGTGTTTTATAGTTTTCCATATATAGGTCTTTTGTTTCTTAGGTAGATATATTCCTAAGTATTTTATTCTTTTCATTGCAATTGTGAATGGAATTGTTTCCTTAATTTCTCTATTTTCTCATTAATAGTATATAGGAATGCAAAGTATTTCTGTGTGTTTATTTTATATCCTGCAACTTTACTACATTCATTGATTAGTTTTAGTAATTTTCTGGTGGAGTCTTTAGGGTTTTCTATGTAGAGGATCATGTCATCTGCAAACAGTGAGAGTTTTACTTCTTCTTTTCAAATTTGGATTCCTTTTATTTCTTTTTCTGCTCTGATTGCTGTGGCCAAAACTTCCAAAACTATGTTGAATAGAAGTGGTGAGAATGGGCACCCTTGTCTTGTTCCTGACTTTAGAGGAAATGCTTTCAATTTTTCACCATTGAGGATAATGTTTGCTGTGGGTTTGTCATATATAGCTTTTATTATGGTGAGAAATGTTCCTTCTATTCCTGCTTTCTGGAGAGTTTTTATCATAAATGGATGTTGAATTTTGTCAAAGGCTTTCTCTGTATCTATTGAGATAATAATATGGCTTTTATTTTTCAGTTTTAATGTGGTGTATTACATTGATTGATTTGCAGATATTGAAGAATCCTTGCATCCCTGGGATAAAGCCCACTTGGTCATGATGTATGATCTTTTTAATGTGTTGTTGGATTCTGATTGCTAGAATTTTGTTAAGGATTTTTGCATCTATGTTCATCTGTGATATTGGCCTGTAGTTTTTGTGTGTGTGTGTGTGTGTGTGATCTTTGTCAGGTTTTCATATTAGGGTGATGGTAGCCTCACAGAATGAGTTTGGAAGTTTAAAATAAACTCAAAATGGATTAAAGATCTAAATTTAAGAGCAGAAACTATAAAATTCCTAGAGGAGAACATAGGCAAAACACTCTCTGACATAAATCACAGCAGGATCCTCTATGACCCACCTCCCAGAATACTGGAAATAAAAGCAAAAATAAACAAATGGGATCTAATTAAAATTAAAAGCTTCTGCACATCAAAGGAAACTATAAGCTAGGTGAAAAGACAGCCTTCAGAATGGGAGAAAATAATAGCAAATGAAGCAACTGACAAACAACTAATCTCAAAAATATACAAGCAACTCCTACAGCTCAATTTCAGAAAAATAAGTGACCCAATCAAAAAATGGGCCAAAGAACTAAACAGACATTTCTCCAAAGAAGACATACAGATGGCTAACAAACACATGAAAAGATGCTCAACATCACTCATTATCAGAGAAATGCAAATCAAAACCACAATGAGGTACCATTTCACGCCAGTCAGAATGGCTGCGATCCAAAAGTCTACAAGCAATAAATGCTGGAGAGGGTGTGGAGAAAAGGGAACCCTCTTACACTGTTGGTGGGAATGCAAACTAGTACAGCCACTATGGAGAACCGTATGGAGATTCCTTTAAAAACTGGAAACAGAACTGCCTTATGTTCCAGCAATCCCATTACTGGGCATACACACTGAGGAAACCAGAATGGAAAGAGACATGTTCATCACAGCACTGTTTATAATAGCCTGGACATGGAAGCAACCTAGCTGTCCATTAGCAAATGAATAGATAAGAAAGCTGTAGTACATATACACAATGGAGTATTACTCAGCCATTAAAAAGAATACATTTGAATCAGTTCTAATGAGGTGGGTGAAACTGGAGCCTATTATATAGGGTGAAGTAAGCCAGAAAGAAAAACACCAGTACAGTATTCAGTTCAGTTCAGTTCAGTCGCTCAGTCGTGTCCGACTCTGCGACCCCATGAATCGCAGCACCCTAGGCCTCCCTGTCCATCACCAACACCCAGAGTTCACTCAGACTCACATCCATCGAGTCAGTGATGCCATCCAGCCATCTCATCCTCTGTCGTCCCCTTCTACTCCTGCCCCCAATCCCTCCCAGCATCAGAGTCTTTTCCAATGATTCAACTCTTCGCATGAGGTGGCCAAAGTACTGGAGTTTCAGCTTCAGCATCATTCCTTCCAAAGAAATCCCAGGGCTGAAATCCTTTAGAATGGACTGGTTGGATCCCCTTGCAGTCCAAGGGACTCTCAAGAGTCTTCTCCAACACCATAGTTCAAAAGCATAAGTTCTTCTGCGCTCAGCCTTCTTCACAGTCCAACTTTCACATCCATACAGGACCACTGGAAAAACCATAGCCTTGACTAGACAGACCTTTGTTGGCAAAGTAATGTCTCTGCTTTTGAATATGCTATCTAGGTTGGTCATAACTTTCCTTCCAAGGAGTAAGTATCTTTTAATTTCATGGCTGCAGTCACCATCTGCAGTGATTTTGGAGCCCCAAAAAATAAAGTCTGCCACTGTTTCCACTGTTTCCCCATCTATTTCCCGTAAAGTGATGGGACCAGATGCCATGATCTTCGTTTTCTGAATGTTGAGCTTTAAGCCAACTTTTTCACTCTCCACTTTCACTTTCATCAGGAGGCTTTTTAGTTCCTCTTCACTTTCTGCCATAAGGGTGGTATACTAACACATATATATGGAATTTAGAAAGATGGTAATGATAACCCTGTATGTGAGACAGCAAAAGAGACAGAGATGTATAGAACAGTCTTTTGGACTCTGTGGGAGAGGGATAGAGTGGGTTGGTTTGGGAGAATGGCATTGAAACATGTATATTATCATATGTGAAACGAATCAGCAGTCCAAGTTGGATGCATGATACAGGATGCTTGGGGATGGTGCACTGGGATGACCAAGAGGGATGGTATGGGGAGGGTGGTGGGAGGGGGGTTCAGGATAGGGAACACGTGTATACCTGTGGCAGATTCATGTTGATGTATGCCAAAACCAATACAATATTGTAAACTAATTAACCTCCAATTAAAATAAATAAATTAAAAAAAAAACTATAAACCTTCAAAGTTATTAAAAGAAAACACACACAAAAAGAAATAAAACATCATATAGAGAGAAATTTTAATACATAAAAGTATTACATAAAAGGATGCATAAAATTAATTCATTAAGTTATCTTAATATTTATTGACTACCCCATTGCCAGGAGTGTGCCCAGTGCAATTGATTGATAGTTCTCCCATCTTGAGGTTTTATATACTAGAGGCAGAGGCAGATATTAGTTAAACAACCACAGAAACAAATGCAAAATTGCAAACATTAAAGTTACACTGTCATATTGTAATAGAGGATTTGATGTAAGCAACAAAGTCAGTAAAGATTTCCTGAAGACGCAACTGGAGCTAAAATCTAAATGATAAATAGATGTTGACTAAGAATGGAAGACAAAAGATTCCCTGAAGGGAAACAATCTGTGCTTCCCCTTGAGGCCAGAGTGGGCACTGGGAGTGAAACCTGGAACTACACTGAGAGAAAATGAGAGGAGATTTATACAGGATGAGGCTGAAATAAGTAGTGGGATACTCTTTCTAGGAGAATGAGAAGGCAAGGAAAACTTAAAATCTTCCTCCAAGGAAGGCAATATGAACAGACTAGATATTTATGACTATCACTTGGATCTCTGTGTACAGAGTAGGTTTGAAGGAATCTGGACTGGATGTTGGGGCTTTCCATGTGGTTCTAGTGGTGAAGAAAGTGTCTGCCAATGCAGGAGACTTAAGAAACATGGGTTTGATCCCTAGGTCAGGAAGGTCCCCTGGAGGAGGGCATGGCAATCCATTCCAGTATTCTTGCCTGAAGAATCCCATGGACAGAGGAGCCTGGCAATCTATACAGTCCATGGGGTCACAAAGAGTTGGGCACAACTGAGTGACTTAGCACACAGCACACAAATGGAAAAAATAGGCTATACTGGATGTATGACACTTTGGCAAGCACTGGAAACTAATGTTGGATTTTTACAGTGCACTACAAAATGTTCTATAAATTTGCATTGAAAATATTTGATTCATATCTCTATCTCCTCCAGGCCATATATCTTGAGGTGCTTCAATGTATTTTTAGAAACAATTCCAGATACAGAATAAATACAATGCCATATATAAAGAGAAATGAATGGTTTTAGGAGACAGATAAAAGAATGAATAATTGGTTCATGAATATACCTATATGTGAACAGTAGGAAACCAGTAGTGTCATTTGTTTAGGCTTTCAAAAATCTTCACAACAGGGTTTATGTCACCAATAAAAAATATTGGTAATTAAGAGAAAGAGTAGTGAGAAAAGAGGCAGAAAGGCAGAAGACAATGAGGCCAGAGAGACTGGTATTTCCTTAGCCTGGAATCAGATACTTTGTAACTTGTTGAGGGAGAATCTTAACAGAAAATTTTCCTACTGAAGAAGATATCTATATCCTCAAAATTACAAAGAGATAACTGATATAATAAACCTGAAGGACTTGGATGACATGTGAGTATTATCCAACTCACCAAAGGAATGAGAAAAAGACCCATTCTTGGTAAATGTGGAGATTATCAATGGAATAATTAGCATCTTGGTTACTTCAAGATGTAGATTATGAGTAAATATATGGACAAATTGAAACAATTATCAGTTTAAAATTTTGAAAGAAAAGAGAAGTAAAGAAACTAGCTAGAAAGAAATGATTATAATTAGAACATATGTGTGTAATCCCATATAAATAAACATAAATTTTGAATTAAGGTTTTATTTGTCTGAATGTTTATTCTCTTTAGGGAAGAGAAGCAGTCTTTTAGAGTGTGGTAACACTCAGAGCTAATGAACTAGAAAGAGCTAATTTCATAATACCAGATACAGGCAACATAATGATCAGGATAAAATCCTTTTAATATCATTTATGAAATCTTAAAACTCACGAATGGTCTGAAAGCTCTCTTCATTGCTACCTTCATCTCTTTGTTCCTGAATGTGTAGATGACTGGATTTAAAAAAGGAGTGAGAACAGCATCAGAAAGAGCAAGAAACTTGTCCATTTGGGAATTGGGGTGCGGCCATGTATAGACAAACATGGTTGGACCAAAGAACAAAATAACCACAGTGATGTGAGCTGACAAAGTGGACAGGGCCTTGGGTGAACCACCTGAGGAGCGTTTCCAAACAGTTAACAGGATGAACATATAGGAGATGAGAAGTATAAAGAAGGAACTAACACAAATAAACCCGCTATTGACAGTGACCATGAACTGAAGTCTGTAAGTATCTGTACAGGCCAGTCTGAGGAGCCGAGGAAGATCACAGTAAAAGCTGTCCAATACATTCAGACCACAGAAGGGCAAATTAACAATAAATGCTAGCTGGAACAGTGAGTGGCTGACACCAAGGGCCCAGGCAGCAGCCAGAAATAAAATGCACATCCTCGGGCTCATGATGCTCAGATAGTGGAGAGGCTTACATATGGCAACATATCTGTCAAAGGCCATGGCTATGAGCAGCACCATCTCCACCCCACCAATGACATGGATGAAGAAGATCTGAGCAATGCAGCCTCCAAAAGAAATGACTTTACGCTTTCTGAAAAGGTCATAGATCATCTTGGGAGAAGTGACAGAGCAGGCTCCCAAGTCAATGAAGGAGAGGTTGGCCAGTAGGAAGTACATGGGGGAATGTAAGTGAGGATCAGTAGTCACAGAAAACACAATGAGGATGTTTCCAGCCATGCTTGCCACATAGAGCACAGAGGAGAACACCAGGAGGAGCAGCTGGATCCCCCATGAATGAGTGAGTCCCAGAAACACAAACTCAGACACCGAGTGATTCCCTCCATCCATCGATCCAGCCAACAGGGCTGCCACTGAAATACTGATAAATATGAAAATGAAGAGGAAAGTGTGATTATGGAGATGATAATTTCTGATTTCAGTATTCTCATAATGAATGAAAAGTATATAACTATCCAATTCCTCAAATACACATGCAAAAAGACAACAATCAACATAGTATCATCACAATGTTTGAGCCGCAAAGTACTTCAAACCTATCATCACAAATACTCTCACTTCAACATTCTGTTCTTAAATTAAGAGTAGGCAAATACAAAAGATTCCAACGTGTCCATGGAATTCATCAGCTGTTTATATCACTTCTGGGGACTTCCCTAGTGGTCCTCTGGTCAGATGTACACCTTGTCATGCAGGGAACAGGGGTTTGACCCCTGCTTGGGGAACTAAGATCCCACATACCTCGGAGCAACTGAGCCAGTGCTCTGCAGTCACAGCTATAGAGTCTGTGCATCTCAACAAAAGATCCCACATAATGCATCAAAGATCCCACGTGCTGGAACTAAGATCTGACATAGCCAATAAGTAAAGATTTTAAATTTCACCTTTGATATTGACTATTCCTCATCTCCAAAATATTCCATCATGTTTTTATATATATTCTCACAATCCACTTTTCTCACAATTCACTGACAAAAAGTAGTGATGAGAGGAAAACATGATTCACTGGTCGATTGTCACCTGGATTGAAAGTTACATGAGACATGAACTGATAGTCTCCTGTCTTTTATCCCTATCTCAGGATAAGCTGTAGATTGAGACAAAATAAAGAGAATGTGGTATGTAAAACTGGAGGTCCCACAAGTATAGTAAAGCAGGGGAAGTATGTGGACTTCAATAAGAAATAAAACAACCACTGTTTCCATGACATTTTATCATGGCCATGGCTATTCTGGGTGCCTCTAGTTTCCACATAATTTTTCATGACTACAAAATCCCTAAACTGGACTCAAAACTCAGTAAGACTTTCATAATGGAGCCTACAGCAGCTAGGTGGGAAAAGCTTTCTCTAGACCTAATAAATGTATATTTGGGGAATTTCTGCAATTTCTGCTAAGGCAGAATATCTAAAGCAGCCACAGATGATGTAAAATATCTCTGAAAGCATTTTTCTGTTCATACATGTGAAGGTATTGAAGTCAGCACTTGGAATAGTTGAGATATTAAGTAGTAATTCATCGGTGTCTCAGCTTTCCCTTAATGTCATCTCTTATGTTCACTGATACCCCCTTATGCTTTAAAGTATTATCACCTGCATGATAACCTATTCCGATAGCTGATATTATCCTGCTTAATTTTACTTTGAAATCTAGTCAGGTATTTTATCTTCAAGGCAATTTGTATTTTATATTTTTTATTTATAATTATAAAATATGAGGAATATCAAACACTAATAAGTCCCATTATAGGAGGGCAGATGAGATTCCTTCTTGACCTTAAATCATAATATACAAAGTTAGTTAGTTCTTTAATACATATAGTATTTATATGTGAGGTGGAGGGTAAGCAGACAATGGTGTTGTGTTTCTCTGTGTGCAGACACCCGTCTCAACCACTCCTTCTAGAATAGAGCAGTCCCTGAAAACATCTGCTAGAGGTTAATTTATCTAGGACTTAATGAAATGCAGTAGAACAGGTATACTGATATCTTTCATTTTTTAGGTACAACTTCAGACCTTCTCACTCAAAGGGCCATCTGACTGGTGCCCTCTTTCATCACAGACTACACAACTGACTCTGTCACTATATTCTGACTCCAATTCTGGGTCAGCATCATTGGGATGAATGTCTTTCTATTCTCATCTACATATATTAACTACACTATCATCTCCGAATCCAATGGTCCACAGTCTTAACGTGCACACTTTCTGTTACCAGAAACCTGAGGCTTGGAGTAGGGTGCAGGGAGCAACCAATTTCTGCTGCTCATCAAGTTGGAGAGAGTTACCAGGGGATAAGATTTATGGGATAGACATGCAGAGGAAGGTAGTGGAGGCACAAGATGGGGGGAAGACAAGAAACTCAGTAATTACTGAAAAAGGACCAAGGTTTTGGTGACGAAAAGCACATGTTCTCAGTATTATGAGATGAAAAGCTATTGTGGAATTATATATGGGCCTGTTTTGTCCAAGATGGTTATCATTCACATGAAAAACACGAGGCCACATCCAGGTTTACATAACTAGAAGAACTGGAAACCAAAAGCTAGGTCTGTTGATTCTTATTCTAGAAAGATTGACTCTAGAGAAAATGATCAAGTTAACCAAAAAAATAAATAAATAAATAATAATTTTTCTTGGTGAAAATAAAAACTAACCAGAGGTATTCATACACTATCCATTATTAACATTATTGAAACAGAAACTCCCCAGGTCAGTAGGTACCCAATATGCTACTGGAGATCAGTGGAGAAATAACTCAAGAAAGAATGAAGAGATGGAGCCAAAGCAAAAAGAATACCCAGCTGTGGATGTGACTGGTGATAGAAGCAAGGTCTGATACTGTAAAGAGCAATATTGCATAGGAACCTGGAATGTCAGGTCCATAAATCAAGGCAAATTGGAAGTGGTCAAACAAAAGATGGCAAGATTGAATGTTGACTTTCTAGGAATCAGCGAACTGAAATGGACTGGAATGGGTGAATTTAACTCAGATGACCATTATATCTACTACTGCAGGCAGGAATCCCTCAGAAGAAATGGAGTGGCCCTCATGGTCAACAAAAGAGTCCGAAATGCAGTACTTGGATGCAATCTCCAAAACGACAGAATGATCTCTGTTCGTTTCCAAGGCAAACCATTCAATATCACAGTAATCCAAGTCTATGCCCCAACCAGTAACGCTGAAGAAGCTGAAGTTGAACGGTTCTATGAAGACCTACAAGACCTTTTAGAACTAACACCAAAAAAAGATGTCCTTTTCATTATAGGGGACTGGAATGTAAAAGTAGGAAGGCAAGAAACACCTGGAGTAACAGGCAAATTTGGCCCTGGAATACGGAATGAAGCAGGGCAAAGACTAACAGAGTTTTGCCAAGAAAATGCACTGGTCATAACAAACACCCACTTCCAACAACACAAGAGAAGATTCTATACATGGACATCACCAGATGGTCGACACCGAAATCAGATTGATTATATTCTTTGCAGCCAAAGATGGAGAAGCTCTGTACAGTCTGCAGAAACAAGACACGGAGCTGACTGTGGCTCAGACCATGAACACCTTACTGCCAAATTCAGACTGAAATTTGAGAAAGTGGAGAAAACCACTAGACCATTCAGGTATGACCTAAATCAAATCCCTTAGGACTATACAATGGAAGTGAGAAATAGACTTAAGGGACCTGATCGGATAGACAGAATGCCTGATGAACTATGGATGGAGGTTCGGGACATTGTACAGGAGACAGGGAGCAAGACCATCCCCATGGAAAAGAAATGCAAAAAAGCAATATGGCTGTCTGAAGAGGCCTTACAAATAGCTGTGAAAAGAAGGGAAGCAAAAAGCAAAAGAGAAAAGGAAAGACATACCCATTTAAATGCAAAGTTCCAAAAATAGCAGGGAGAGATAAGAAAGCCTTCCTCAGCGATCAATGCAAATAGAGGAAAACAACAGAATGGGAAAGACTAGAGATCTCTTCAAGAAAATCAGAGATACCAAGGGAACATTTCATGCAGAGATGGGCTAAATGAAGTACAGATATGGTAGGGACATAACAGAAGCAGAAGATATTAAGAAGACATGGCAAGAATACACAGAAGAACTGTACAAAAAAGATCTTCACGACCCAGATAATCACGTGGTGTGATCACTCACTGAGAGCCAAACATCCTGGAATATGAAATCAAGTGGGGCTTAGGAAGCATCACTACAATCAAAGCTAGTGGAGGTGATGGAATCCCAGTGGAGCTATTTCAAATCCCGAAAGATGATGCTGTGAAAGTGCTGCACTCAATATGCCAGCAAATTTGGAAAACTCAGCAGTGGCCACAGGACTGGAAAAGGTCAGTTTTCATTCCAATCCCAAAGAAAGGCAATGCCAAAGAATGCTCAAACTACCACACAATTGCACTCATCTCACACACTAGTAAAGTGATGTTTAAAATTCTCCAAGCCATGCTTCAGCAATACCTGAACCATGAACTTCCAGATGTTCAAGCTGGATTTATAAAAGACAGAGGAACCAGAGATCAAATTGTCAACATCTGCTGGATCATCAAAAAAGCAAGAGAGTTCCAGAAAACCATCTATTTCTGCTTTATTGACTATGCCAAAGCCTTTGACTGTGTGGATCACAATAAACTGTGGGATATTCTGAAAGATATGGGAATACCAGACCACCTGATCTGCCTCTTGAGAAACCTGTATGCAGGCCAGGAAGCAACAGTTAGAACTGGAAGTGGAAACAGACTGGTTCCAAATAGGAAAAGGAGTTCATCAAGGCTGTATATTGTCATCCTGCTTATTTAACTTATATGCAGAGTACATCATGAAAAACGTTAGGCTGGAAGAAGCACAAGCTGGAATCAAGATTGCAGGGAGAATTATCAATAACCTCAGATATGCAGATGACACCACCCTTATGGCAGAAAGTGAAGAACTAAAGAGCCTCTCAATGAAAGTGAAAGAGGGGAGTGAAAAAGTTGGCTTAAAGCTCAACATTCAGAAAACGAAGATCATGGCATCTGGTCCCATCACTTCATGGGAAATAGATGGGGAAACAGTGGCTGACTTTGTTTTTCTGGGCTCCAAAATCACTACAGATGGTGACTGCAGCCATGAAATTAAAAGACACTTACTCCTCGGAAGGAAAGTTATGACCAACCTAAACAGCATATTATAAAGCAGAGACATTACTTTGTCAACAAAAGACCATCTAGTCAAGGCTATAGTTTTTCCAGTTGTCATGTATGGATGTGAGAGTTGGACTATAAAGAAAGCTGAGTGCCAAAGAATTGATGCTTTTGAACTGTGGTGTTGGAGAAGACTCTTGGACTGCAAGGAGATCCAACCAGTCCATCCTAAAGGATATCAGTCCTGAGTGTTCATTGGAAGTTCTAATGTTGGAGCTGGAACTCCAATACTTTGGCCACGTGATGGGAAGAGCTCTCTCATTGGAAAAGACCCTGATGCTGGGAAAGATTGAAGGCAGGAGAAGAAGGGGACGACAGAGGATAAGATGGCTGGATGGCATCACCGACTCGATGGACGTGAGTTTGAGTGAACTCCAGGAGTTGGTGATGGATAGGGAGGCCTGGCGTGCTGCAATTCATGGGGTAGCAAAGAGTCAGACACGACTGAGTGACTGAACTGAACTGAATGCAGAATACAATATGTCAATTGAATAGTGAGATCTTGATGATTTGGGGTGGGGGCGGGGAAGTGGCGGAAGTGTGTTCTAGAGATTCAAGTATAGAAGATAACTTTTGTCAGCAATACCAGGTGGCTAAGCTGCTCCAAGGGCATAGATACTTATCTGGGTCTAGAAGAATTACTGAAAGCAAGAAGGAAGATATATACAAATTTTGGTAAATATCTTGAATTACATAATATGAAAATGCTCTTTAATATTAACTACCATTATTCACAGGCTACCCAGGTTGCTCAGTGGGTAGAGTCTGCCTGCAATGCATGAGAAACAAGACACAAATTCAGTTCCTGGCTCAAGAATATCCCCTGGAAGAGGGCATGGCAACCCACTCCAGTATTCTTGTCTGGAGAATCCCATGGACAGAGGTGCATGGCATGCTACAGTCCACAGGGTTGCAAAGAGTTGGACAAGACTGAGGTGATTCAGCATACAAACAAGCACCATTATTCACATGTATACAGTTCATGGTATATACCCAGACACATAGAAAATCAAAAGATAGTTCTCGATTGAGAGGTTATGGGTGATTCAGTAGTAAGTATCTGCCTGCCAATGCAGGAGATGCAGGAGACCTGGGTTCTATCCTTGGGTTAGGAAGAGCCTCTGGAAGAGGAAATGACAACCCACTTTAGTATTCTTGCACAGGAAATCCCATGAACAGAGAAGTCTGGCAGGCAAAAGTGCATAGGGTCACAAAGAGTCAGACACGACTGAGCAACTGAGCACACAGGCATTAATAACCCAAGGCTGTATTAAAGTCGTTCCATCTTTATTATTCTTGATTCTCCCCATCATCTTTTTCAATAGTTTAAATACACTTAAGGGAAAGTTTCTTACTTAAAAACTTAGAGTAGATAAGACCATTAGACTTCCAGTGAGAAGACTCCTATAGCTTTACAACACATTTCTCGTTGGGGATTAGCTAGCATTCGTCTCCAAACCAATAGCCAGCACTCAACCTGTTTTCCAAAAGTTTATGGGTGCATAGAAAAATAAAATAGAGAGAAAGAATGAATTTAAAATAAATTCTTAAAGATTAGAGGAGAATTTAAAATAAAATTTTAAACTAAAATAAAGTTTATTATTAAAATAAATAAAATAAATTTAAATAAAATTTTAAAATAAAATTTAAAATAAAATCTTAAAGATTTGATAGAGGAGAAATTAGAAAAGATATGCACAATGACAAAAAAAAAAAGAAGAAGCAAGAGGAGAACAGAGAGAACACATAAGGGTTCAGAGAGTGTGAAATACCATGCCTCTATTTCTGAGAACCCAAGTCAGTTAAGGAGAACATCACCCTCTCACCTTTAATTCATTGATTCAGGGCTACTCCTGACTTTGCAACATTGGGTTGCATTTAAGGAAGGCAGATGGTTCTATTACCTGCCCAGTCAGGCTCACAGAGTTTCTGTGAAAACCACACTTGAAAATGAATGGCAGGTTGCCTTCACTCTGCACAATGATATATACCTTTAATTCACAGTAAAAAAATTCAACTCTTATTATGACTTGAGGAGTCTATCATATACTAAGCAGAAAAAGGTGTACAGGACAATAGACAACAAGCACATAAAATTCTCCCCCATGTATGTTTTCTTTATATTCTACCATCCCAGGAGGGCTCTCTGTCTGGGCAGCATCTGCTATTAGGGTCACAGTATTGTTATTTTCAAAGGTGTGGTTCTTCTATGTGGTGGATTTATCACATGGCTATATGTTCATATTAAAAAGTCCAGAAATCATTTTCAAACATTCATCTCTTAATTTCCTCAGTCCAAAAATGCAAAACTTCACAGATTTCTTTTCATGCATTATAGTGGAATGGTTAATAGCTTGGACTTTGGCATTAGTCTTTTATATTTTAGTTGAAGCTCAGCTGCAAATTTGCTGTGTGAGCATGGAAAAGTTACTTTATCTGAGATTCAGTTTTCTCACTATTTCTCATTGAGATAATAATACCTCCCTTGTAGAATTGTTGTGAGAAATATATGATATGTATGTAAACATATCTACCTCATAACCTAGCACATATGCGTGCGTGGTCAGTTGCTTCTGTCAATTCTGACTCTGAAATCCTATGGACTGTAGCACTCCAGACTCCTCTGTCCATGGGATTCTCCAGGTAAGAATACTGGAATGGGTTGCCATGCCCTCCTCCAAGGGATCTTCCCCACCCAGGGATTGAACCCAAGTCTTTTATGTCTCCTGCATTGACAGGTGGGTTCTTTACCACTAGTGCCACCTGGGAAGCCCTAAGTGGTTATTAAGTATAAATAATTATTCCTGATATTCTGAATCCTTCATTATTCTAAATTATTAACATTTAAACTAGACCTTATTTATGCCTACACTTGCACCCAATCAGTTAAGAACATTTCCCAAATACTTTTACTTCTCAAGGAATGTATTAACCGGAGAGCCTAAGGTTGCAGGAAGAAGCTTAGTGCTCTCATCAGGTTGTGACCTTTTCACTACTGCCACCCCAATAATCCAAAGCCATAAATTTCAATTTCTCACATTAAAAAAGTTAACTTTTCCCTAACAGTGGATGTTTCTCTTGTCTTTATGGTTAAAAGTGGGGCAAGTAGGAAGAAAGGGCAAGAGCAGGTGCTTCAAGGGATTTCTGAAGGCTGGGTCCATCTAGGAGCAAATATGTATTGATCTGCTGAGACAAGGAAGCCAAAGTATGCAATATCAGCTGCTAAGGAAAATATAATTTTCTCCAAACTGTCTTTTTCATTTGGCATATTAAATTCTTTAGTTATGACTTTCACTTTGACTGTACAAGTGAAAAAAAAGAAGCAGTTTAGGCATATAATAAAGTCAAATGGTTATTCAAGACTGAAGTCTTAATAATGTTCTTTTCCCATTCTTATCTCCTCACTTATTCATTTTGTTAATTTAAATGAATTTGCTTCTATATACTAGGTCTCGTAAAAGACCAATGTTGTACAAAGTCAATCTTTATCAAACACATATATAAATATACATCAGGCATTGTGTGATGTAGGTCACAGAAGTGGAATAGATCTCTAAAATATGAGAAGAGTGGGAAAAGGTAATTCCAAAGATTAAAAAGACAGCATAGCAAATATAACACTGTATATACTTTTAAGACATGGTAAATAGTACAATATATGAACATGGGATCTAAAATGTCATTTCAATCAAATGGTAAAATATTAAAAATACATAACTTTGGTATTCACTAGGTTAATGGTGAAGCATGCAGATTGTCTATTTCATAGACATTGTTTCAGAAAAGAGAAGAAAGACTGGTACAGATTAGTTTCTGCCTGACATTGAGAACTAATCTCAGTTATTCAAGACATTAAATAATTACAGGAAGTCAATGACAGAGAGTGTGCAAGGAATTGATGATGAGGCTAGTTATTAAGGCAGATACTCTACCCACTACTGTGATAGGGCAACTGGAGGAAAGAAGCAATGGAAGCAGGGAATCCTCTTAAGAGAATGATGAAATAAAGCAGATCTGGGAGGCCATGCTGCTGACGAGGACTAGATAGTTGATCTGCAACAGTATTGATACAGAAGAGAGAAATATTGAGAAGTAAAAACCCAGAGAAACTGGTGATGAATTAAAGTTGATGTGAACATGAAAGACAGAAGTCAAAAGTGACACCAAGATGTGTGGATGAATAGGACAATTGTGGATTCATTTTTTAAAAGAGGGTAGTTGGACATGGAATTTACAAAGGTGGAGAAAATAGATTATCATGTTTATATTAAGCAATTAGAGTTTAAGTTATTAGTGAGATACCAGGTGGAAATATGGGACAGGATATATGGAAAGAAGTATAGATTCAAGACATAATTGTATCATAACTCACGTAAGAGTGATAAATTAATATATAAGAGTGAATTAGTTCTCTGAGAGCAAGAGTACAGAGGGAAAAGACAAGATAAATGAAATAAAGCAAAGATCCCACCATGTAGAACGTTACACTGATAGTGTGAAAGGAAGCAAAGGAGCCAAAGACTTGGGCAGAACAATCCGGGAGACAGGAGGACAATGGGCTGTGAGCCATAGAAGCCAAAAAGTGAATCAAGAAGAGTGAATCAAGAACCAAGCATGAAAACTGAGAACTAATGGAGGGAATAGAGAAATGATGGGACAGTGAAGAGAGTGGGATGATAGAGTAAAGGGAAGAAATAAAATAAATTGAGATACCAGTTGACATATGTTTTCTACTTTGGAAACAGGTGGTTTAGGGCCAGTGTATCATAGGCACACATTATAAATATCAAATGGGTTCATTAAGGAATTAATCATATAATAAATGTGATGAGTTGTCAAAGAATGAATGAATGAATAAAAGGACGCCATTGGGGCTAGAACGAAGAAGGCAATGGCACCCCACTCCAGTACTCTTGCCTGGAAAATCCCATGGACGGAAGAGCCTGGTAGGCTGCAGTCCATGGGGTCACTCAGAGTCGGACACGACTGAGCGACTTCACTTTCACTTTTCACTTTCATGCACTGGAGAAGGAAATGGCAACCCACTCCCGTGTTCTTGCCTGGAGAATCCCAGGGACGGGGGAAGACTGGTGGGCTGCCGTCTATGGGGTCGCACAGAGTGAGACACGACTGAAGTGACTTAGCAGCAGCAGCAGGGGCTAGAAGACAAAGTTTTCAGAGACTCTACATGCCACTCTATTGTAACACATACCAGCAATGCTCAGCAGCTTGAAATCAACCAAAAAGAACTTTAACTATTAGGATGAAAAGACAGAGAAATAAAATGGCAGGCGAAACAGGAGGTTACAAAGGGCTGAAACATTTCTAGTCACTGTATAGTACAACTATATAGTCAGACTGACAATAAATCACAGGCCAGAAAGAAAAACACATGATACCAAAAAAATTAAAATTTTAACGTAAGGACCAACACTTGAGATACTTAGAAAAGAAGATGAGCGTTCCCTGATATTCTTCTACAGATTTATGCTCATTCTTTGAAGGCTTGTTGTGCACTTCCCCTAACTCATACCTTCAACTGTCCATATACATGACTCCTCTTCATGGGCCTGATCCCTACTCTATCCTCCTTCTCTAGTGGGGGCAGAAAACTTCCACAGAAGGTTAACATCACAGCGAGCTACAGAAAAACTCAGTTTTTACATTCCTGGAATACAGAAAACTTGGCTAGTAGTAATTTATTCACTACTGATTTTATTTTTGCCCCACCTACCTGTTTTGTCAAGGGAACTAAGAAAACACCATCATTAAAGATACAGACAGATATAGTTCTCCCAAAATCAACCAGGTCCTATGCAGGATCATTACAGACACACACAAATAGTATAAAACAGTCAAAGCAGCAGCTAATTACAACCCCAGAGGGTAGTGACCAAGTGATGCTGTGGAGATCTGGGACTGCTGAAGTGAAGTCAGTTGGCCTGGGGGATTATCACCTGTGGTCGTTTTGGTTTTCCTACTGTAGCCAGGCAAAGAAGCTGTAAATGAGGAAAAATGAGACATTCAGGTTTCTTATGACAAAGGTACCACTGAACATGTTTTAGAGCTCTTTTAATCTTTATGATGATTAAAGGTAAATGCCACAGCAGCATTTTTATTTTATTTTTTAACTTTAAAATATTGTATTGGTTTTGCCATATATCAAAATGAATCCGCCACAGGGATACATGTGTTCCCCATCCTGAACCCTCCTCCCTCCTCCCTCCCCATACCATCCCTCTGGGTCGTCCCATTGCACCAGCCCCAAGCATCCAGTATCATGCATTGAACATGGACTGGCGACTCATTTCATATATGATATTATACATATTTCAATGCCATTCTCCCAAATCATCCCACCCTCTCCCTCTTCCACAGAGTCCAAAAGACTGTTCTATACATCAGTGTCTCTTTTGCTGTCTCGTATACAGGGTTACTGTTACCATCTTTCTAAATTCCATATATATGTGTTAGTATAATAATCTCATCATTTCTATGTTGATATTACAATAATATTCAACTTAAACACAAAATATATAATAAGAATAATAGTGAAAGTGTTAGTCACTCAGTCCTGTCTGACTCTTTGTGACCCCATGGACTGTGCCTACGAGGCTTCTCTGTCAATGGAATTTTCCAGGCAAGAATACTGGAGTGGGTTGCCATTCCCTTCTCCAGGGGATCTTCTCAACCCAGGGACTGAACCTGGTTCTCCTGCACTGCAGGCAGATTCTTTACCATCTGAGCCACCAGAGAAGCCCAGTACATGGAGATAAAACCATACAATATTCCATGAAAAAAGGTAGAGAGAATATATAAGGAATTGAGGTTAAATTGACTTCAGAAATAACACTTTCATGCACAGTCTGTTAAATCTCCACAACCACACTGTGAAGTAGATGTAGTTACATATTCTTAGACAGATTATCTAAATTACATAGATATCAAAGGGTTGGCCTATATATGCATTTAGAACTTTATCCAATTTTTATTCTCTTTCTTCCTTAAGTTACAGATTTTGTTTGGTAAAGTATCTGTTCAAGCCTTTTGTTACTTTAAATTGCATCTTTTTTTTATTACTGAGAGTTCCCTATAGATTCAAAATACAAGTCATTTTTCAGATATGTGATATGCAAATATACTCATCCCACTTATATGGGTTGTCATTTCATTAACAGAGCAGACATTTTCAATTTTGCTGAAGAACAATTTATAACTTTTTGTATTTTATGTTTTTGGTTTCATATCTCAGAAATCTTTACTAGCTTCAGGTGACTAAATTTTCTCTAATACTTTCTTCTAGAGGTTTTATTGTTTTAGATTTTACATTTAGGTCTATGACCATTTTTGAGTTAAAAAGGTGTCAGATATAGCTTGAGCTTTAATTTTCATTATGAATGTTTGTTTGTGTGTGCTCAATGTCTGACTCTTTCTAACTACATAGACAGCCAGGCTTCTCTATCCATGGAATTTTCCAGGCAGGAATACTGGAGCAGGTTGCCATTTCCTACTCCAGGGGATCTTCCCAACCCTGGGATCCAACCCACATCTCTTGCATCTCCTGCACTGGCAGGCAGATTCTTCACCACTGTGCCAACTGGGTAGCCCTTATAAATGTTTATTTCAGCACGATTTGTTGAAACAACTCCCTGTTCTCCATTGAATTGTGTTTTAACATATTTGTAGGTTTATTTCTTGATTCTTCTTTCTGTTACTTGATCTATGTATACATTTTAAAATTCAATTTTACTTTTTAAAAATTTATTTTGGCTATTATAGTTCCTTTGCATTTCCATAAAGATTTTAAAATCTGTTTGTTGATATCTTTAAAAATCTGATTTTTTTTTTTTTATGTAACTATATTGTATTGGTTTTGCCATACATCAACATGCATCCGCCATGGGTGTACATGTGTTCCCCATCCTGAACCCCCCTCCCACCTCCCTCCCCATACCATCCCTCTGGGTCATCCCAGTGCAACTGCCCCATGCTTCCTGTATCCTGCATCGAACCTGGACTGGCGATTCATTTCTTATATGATATTATACATTTTTTAATGCCATTCTCCCAAATCATCCCCCCCCTCCCTCTCCCATAGAGTCCAAAAGACTGTTCTATACTTCTGTGTCTCTTTTGCTGTCTCGCATACAGGGTTATCAATACCATCTTTCTAAATTCCATATATATGCATTAGTATACTGTATTGGCGTTTTTCTTCCTGGCTTACTTCACTCTGTATAATTGCTCCAATTTCATCCACTTCATTAGAACTAATTCAAATGCATTCTGTTTAATGGCTGAGTAATACTCCATTGTGTATATGTACCACTGCTTTCTTTATCCATTCATCTGCTGATGGACATCTAGGTTGCTTCCATGTCCTGGCTATTAAAAACAGTGCTGCGATGAACATTGGGGCACACGTGTACCCCAGTTCTGGTTTCCTCGGTGTGTATGCCCAGCAGTGGGATTGCTGGATCATATGGCAGTTCTATTTCCAGTTTTTTAAGGAATCTCCACACTGTTCTCCATAGTGGCTGTACTAGTTTGCATTCTCACCAACAGTGTACGAGGGTTCCCTTTTCTCCACACTCTCTCCAGCATTTATTGCTTGTAGACTTTTGGATCACAGCCATTGTGACTGGCGTGAAATGGTACCTCATTGTGGTTTTGATTTGCATTTCTCTGATAATGAGTGATGTTGAGCATCTTTTCATGTGTTTGTTAGCCATCTGTATGTCTTCTTTGGAGAAATGTCTGTTTAGTTCTTTGGCCCATTTTTTGATTGGGTCACTTATTTTTCTGGAATTGAGCTGCAGGAGTTGCTTATATATTTTTGGTTTAATTATTTGTCGGTTGCTTCATTTGCTATTATTTTCTCCCATTCTGAAGGCTGTCTTTTCACCTTGCTTATAGTTTCTTTTGTTGTGCAGAAGCTTTTAATTTTAATTAGATCCCATTTGTTTATTTTTGCTTTTATTTCCAATATTCTGGGAGGTGGGTCATAGAGGATCCTGCTGTGATTTATGTCTGAGAGTGTTTTGCCTATGTTCTCCTCTAGGAGTTTTATAGTTTCTGGTCTTACATTTAGATCTTTAATCCATTTTGAGTTTATTGTTGTGTATGGTGTTAGAAAGTGTTCTAGTTTCATTCTTTTACAAGTGGTTGACCAATTTTCCCAGCACCACTCAATAAAGAGATTGTGTTTTCTCTATTGTATATTCTTGCCTCCTTTGTCAAAGATAAGATATCCATAGGTGCATGGGTTTATCTCTGGGCTTTCTATTTTGTTCCATTGATCTATATTTCTGTCTTTGTGCAAGTACCATACTGTCTTGATGACTGTGGCTTTGTAGTAGAGCCTGAAGTCAGGCAGGTTGATTCCTCCAATTCCGTTCTTCTTTCTCAAGATTGCTTTGGCTATTTGAGGATTTTTGTATTTCCATACAAATTGTGAAATTATTTGTTCTAGCTCTGTGAAAAATACCGTTGGTAGCTTGATAGGGATTGCATTGAATCTATAGATTGCTTTGGGTAGTATATTCATTTTCACTATATTGATTCTTCCAATCCATGAACATGGTATATTTCTCCATCTATTAGTGTCCTCTTTGATTTCTTTCACCAGTGTTTTATAGTTTTTTATATACAAATCTTTAGTTTCTTTAGGTTGATATATTCCTAAGTATTTTATTCTTTTCGTTGCAATGGTGAATGGAATTGTTTCCTTAATTTCTCTTTCTGTTTTCTCATTATTAGTGTATAGGAATGCAAGGGATTTCTGTGTGTTGATTTTACATCCTGCAACTTTACTATATGCATTGATTATTTCTAGTAATTTTCTGGTGGAGTCTTTAGGGTTTTCTATGTAGAGGATCATGTCATCTGCAAACAGTGAGAGTTTTACTTCTTCTTTTCCAATTTGGATTCCCTTTATTTCTTCTTCTGCTCTGATTGCTGTGGCCAAAACTTCCAAAATTATGTTGAATAGTAGTGGTGAGAGTGAGCACCCTTGTCTTGTCCCTAACTTTAGGGGAAATGCTTTCAATTTTTCACCATTGAGGATAATGTTTGCTGTGGGTTTGTCATATATAGCTTTTATTATGTTGAGGTATGTTCCTTCTATTCCTGCTTTATGGAGAGTTTTTATTATAAATGGATGTTGAATTTTATCAAAGGCTTTTTCTGCATCTATTGAGATAATCATATGGCCTTTATTTTTCAATTTGTTAATGTGGTTAATGTTGCGGATATTGAAGAATCCTTGCATCCCTTGGATAAAGCCCACTTGGTCATGGTGTATGATCTTTTTAATGTGTTGTTGGATTCTGATTGCTAGAATTTTGTTAAGGATTTTTGCAACTATGTTCATCAGTGATATTGGCCTGTATAAACGGTATATAAACTTGAACCCAAAACAATAACGTAAATAGCAATGGGATCATACTTATCAATAATTACCTTAAATGTAAATGGGTTGAATGCCCCAACCAAAAGACAAAGACTGGCTGAATGGATACAAAAACAAGACCCCTATATATGTTGTCTACAAGAGACCCACCTCAAAACAGGGGACACATACAGACTGAAAGTGAAGGGCTGGAAAAAGATTTTCCATGCAAATAGAGACCAAAAGAAAGCAGGAGTAGCAATACTCATATCACATAAAATAGACTTTAAAACAAAGGCTGTAAAAAGAGACAAAGAAGGACACTACATAATGATCAAAGGATCAATCCAAGAAGAAGATATAACAATTATAAATATATATGCACCCAACATAGGAGCACCGCAATATGTAAGACAAATGCTAACAAGTATGAAAGGAGAAATTAAATAACATAATAATAGTGGGAGGCTTTAATACCCCACTCACACCTATGGATACATCAACTAAACAGAAAATTAACAAAGAAACACAATCTTTAAATGATAAAATAGACCAGTTAGACCTATTTGATATCTATAGGGCATTTCATCCCAAAACAATGAATTTCACCTTTTTCTCAAGCGCACATGGAACCTTCTCCAGGATAGATCACATCCTGGGCTATAAATCTAGCCTTGGTAAATTCAAAAAAATTGAAATCATTCCAAGCATCTTTTCTGACCACAGTGCAGTAAGATTAGATGTCAATTACAGGAGAAAAACTTTTAAAAATTCCAACATATGGAGGCTGAACAACATGCTGCTGAATAACCAACAAATCACAGAAGAAATCAAAATATGCATAGAAATGAATGAAAATGAAAACACAACAACCCAAAACCTATAGGACATTGTAAAAGCAGTGCTAAGGGAAAAGTTCATAGCAATACAGGCATACCTCAAGAAACAAGAAAAAAGTCAAATAAATAACCTAACTCTACACCTAAAGCAACTAGAAAAGGAAGAAATGAAGAACCCCAGGGTTAGTAGAAGGAAAGAAGTCTTAAAAATTAGGGCAGTAATAAATGCAAAAGAAACAAAAGAGACCATAGCAAAAGTCAACAAAGCCAAAAGCTGGTTCTTTGAAAGGATAAATAAAATTGTCAAACCATTAGCCAGACTCATAAAGAAACAAAGGGAGAAAAATAAAATCAATAAAATTAGAAATGAAAATGGAGAGATCACAACAGACAACACAGATACAAAGGATCATAAGAGACTACTATCAACAATTATATGCCAATAAAATGGACAACGTGGAAGAAACGGACAAATTCTTAGAAAAGTACAACTTCCGAAAACTGAACGAGGAAAAAATAGAAAATCTTAACAGACCCATCACAAGCACAGAAATTGAAACTGTAATCAGAAATCTTCCAGCAAACAAAAGCCCAGGACCAGACGGCTTCACAGCTGAATTCTACCAAAAATTTAGAGAAGAGCTGACACCTATCCTACTCAAACTCTTCCAGAAAATTTCAGAGGAAGGTAAACTTCCAAACTCATTCTATGAGGCCACCATCACCCTAATACCAAAACCTGACAATGATGGTGTTTTGACTGGGACTTTGTTGAATCTATGGATGACTTTGGCAAGAATTGACATATGACTAACGTCACAGTGTTCCAATTTATGATTTCTGATGTGCTTAGTCACTCTGTTGTGTCCAACTCTTTGCGACCCCATGGACTATATAGCCCAGAAGGCTCCTCTGTCCATGGAGGTTCTCCAGGCAACAATACTGGAGTGGGTTGCCACACCGTCCTCCAGAGAATCTTCCCAACCCAGGGATCGAACCCAGGTCTCCTGCACTGAAGGCAGATTCTTTACCATCTCAGCCACCTTATATATTTTTTGATTTATTGCATCAGTGTTTTGTAATTATCAGCATACACTTGTTATATCTACAGTTAAGTATTCCATGTTTATAAGTGCTATCATAAATGTCATCTTTAAAATAAATATTTTGGCTTCCAACTGTTCATCTCCAGTATGTAGAAATACAACTGAATTTTATATATTACAGAGCTCACTTTAGTTTTTGAAGCTTGTTTTACACATTCATTAGAATTTACTATATAGAAAATCTTATCTTTAGTGCATGGAGACAATTTTATTTCTTCCTTTCTAAACTGCATGTCTCTTCTTCTCTTGCCTTATTCCACTGGCTGGGATATCTAGTGTGATTATAAGTAGGAGTGGTAAGGATGCAAATCTTTGCCTTGTTCCCAGTCTTAGAATGAAATATTCAGTCTTTCACCAATGAGTATAATGTTAGCTGTAAGATTTTGTTGATGGTCTTAATCAGATTAAGGAAATTCCTTTTTTCCCTTTATTGAGAATTTTTATCATGAATAGTGGTTTAGTTGGTAAGTCGTGTCTGACTCTTGAGACCTCATGGACAGTAGCCCACCAGGTCCCTCTGTCCATGGGATTTCCCAGGCAAGAACACTGGTGTGGATTGCCATTTCCTCCTCCAAGGGATCTTCCTGACCCAGGGAGTGAACTCAGGTCTCCTGCATTGCAGGTGGATTCTTTACTGACTGAGATACTAAGGAAGCCCCTAGGTATTTAATTTTGTCCTTTTCTTTTTACATCTATTAAGACAATCATGTAGTTTTAAATCTTTTTTTCTGTCAATTGATACTGAACTCTTCAGCCTGCCTTTCATTCCTTGACTAAACCCCACTTAGTTATGATGTATTTATCACATCTATTTATATCCTATCCTGACTGTCAAATACTTTGTTGAGCATTTGGTGTCTCTGTTTATGGTGGATATTAATCTGTATTTTTTTGTTTTTCTTTGTTTCTTATAGTGTCTTTTTTTTTTATATCACAGCAATGTTGATCTCAGAAACTAAGTTGGGAAGTTCCCTCCCTATGATTTTCTGGGAAATTTGTGTAAAATTGATATATCTCTACCATAAATGTCTGACAGAATTTGCCAGTAAAATTTATCTGGACTTTTAGAGATTTTGGATGAAGGGTTTTAAACTAGGAATTCAATTTCCTTAGCTAATATAAAACTATTCAAGTTGTTTGTTTATACTTAAGTCAACTTGTATATTTCATATTTTTCAAGAATTAATATATTTCATTAGAATTAAAAGTATGGGCATAAGTTACTCATAATATCTTATGATTATTCTCTTGATGTGTCTAGAGTATAGTGAGATATTTTCCCCTTCTAATAATGACATTTTAACCTTCTCAGCAATCTCTTTCAATTGTATTGATATTTCTCAAAAATTAGAGGGATGGTATGGGGAGGGAGGAGGGAGGAGGGTTCAGGATGGGGAACACATGTATACCTGTGGCAGATTCATTTTGATATTTGGCAAAACTAATACAATTATATAAAGTTTAAAAATAAAATAAAATTAGAAAAAAATTTTCCTTTTGGTTTCAATGTTATTTCTTTATAGATTTTTCTATTTTCAAGAAGTTTTTTTTTTCTATTATCATTATTGTTTTCTTCATTCTCTTTATCTGTATTTAACTTTCTCTTCTCATCCTAAAGTGAAATATTAACTGGTTTAATAATTTTTTTATTTTTTAATATTAGCTTTAAATTGTATAAACTTTTTAAACACTGCTCTAGCCAAATTCCACAAATTTTGATATTGTATTTTCATTTCCATTCAACTCACATACTTTGTAATTTCCCTTATCACTTTCTTTATGACCTATGTATTATGTGAAGTATACTGTTTAATTTCCAATTATTAGGAGAATTTTCAGATATCTTTCCATTTATTTTTAGTTTAATTCTATTACTTTCAGAGAATTTTTTTGTGTAATTTTAATTCTTTTAATTTGGTAAGTCTGATTTATTGTCCAGAATATGTTCTGTCTTCAAGAATATTTCATGTGCACTTGAGAAAAGAGTATACATTTTGCTGTTGTCAGGTAGGTTTTTCTGCAAATGATTACTGGATAAAATTGGTTGATAGCCTTACATAGGTTTCCTGTTTCCTAACTGATATAACTGCTCCCATTTTCTTTTGATTAGCATTTACATGGTATACTTTCCATTCTTCTACATATAACATATATATATACATATATACACACATATATATAATATTTAAAGTGAGTTTCTTGTACACAGCATATATTTAGGGTTTTTCCCCTAATTTGATGACTTGTCTTCAATTAGTATGCAGACCTTTATATTTAATGAGATTATTAAAATGGTCATTTAGCTTTACCATTTTATCATTTATTTTCTGTTTCTCCCAGTTTTTGTTCTTTTCTTTACCCCTTGTTGTCTCTTTTTTGGATTATTTATGTATTTTTTATGATTTGACTTAAATGTCTCTATCGACTTTTTCATTATATCTCTTTGTTATTGCTGTTGTTGCTGTTCAGTGAGTCTCAGGAGACTGTAATATGCATATCTATCCTTTCACAGTCTACTTAGATTTAATGGTAATTGAATAATTAGCATATAAGTTACCTCAAGAGGCAGATTATGAGTAAATACATGGATATATTGAAATAATAATAAATTTATAGTTACAAGAGAAAAGAGAGGCAAAGAAACTACCTAGAAAGAAATGATTTATAATTATAATTAGTACACATATGTGCAATCCCATATGCATCAACATAAGTTTTGAATTAAAGTTTTATTTGTTTAAATCTTCATCATCTTTAAGGAAGAGGAGCATTCTTAAAGACTGTGGTAACACTCAAATTAATCTCTAATGAACAAAAAAAAGCTAATTCTAAAATTTCAGATACAGGTGACATGATGATCAGGATAAAATTCTTCTATCATTATTTATGAAATCTTCCTAAAAATCACGAATGGTCTGAAAGCTCTCTTCATTGCTACCTTCATCTCTTTATTCCTGAATGTGTAGATGACTGGATTTAAAAAAGGAGTGAGAACAGCATCAGAAAGAGCAAGAAACTTGTCCATTTGGGAATTGGGGTGCGGCCATGTATAGACAAACATGGTTGGACCAAAGAACAAAATAACCACAGTGATGTGAGCTGACAAAGTGGACAGGGCCTTGGGTGAACCACCTGAGGAGCGTTTCCAAACAGTTAACAGGATGAACATATAGGAGATGAGGAGTATAAAGAAGGAACTAACACAGATAAACCCACTATTGCCAGTGACCATGAACTGAAGTCTGTAAGTATCTGTACAGGCCAGTCTGAGGAGCCGAGGAAGATCACAGTAAAAGCTGTCCAATACATTCGGACCACAGAAGGGCAAATTAACAATGAATGCTAGCTGGAACAGTGAGTGGCTGACACCAAGGGCCCAGGCAGCAGCCAGAAACAAAATGCACATCCTTGGGCTCATGATGCTCAGATAGTGGAGAGGCTTACATATGGCAACATATCTGTCAAAGGCCATGGCTATGAGCAGCACCATCTCCACCCCACCAATGACATGGATGAAGAAGATCTGAGCAATGCAGCCTCCAAAAGAAATGACTTTACGCTTTCTGAAAAGGTCATAGATCATCTTGGGAGAAGTGACAGAGCAGGCTCCCAAGTCAATGAAGGAGAGGCTGGCCAGTAGGAAGTACATGGGGGAATGTAAGTGAGGATCAGTAGTCACAGAAAACACAATGAGGATGTTTCCAGTCATGCTTGCCACATTGAGCACAGAGGAGAACACCAGGAGGAGCAGCTGGAACTCCCATGAATAAGTGAGCCCCAGAAATACAAACTCAGACACCGAGTGATTCCCTCCATCCATCCATCCAGCCAACAGGGCTGCTGCTGAAATAATGAGAACTAAGAAAATATGAAAGAAGTTATTATTATTAGTGATAAGAGTGGCATTAATTACAAGTATACCTCAGAGATAAGATGGGTTCAGTTGCAGACCACTGCAATAAAATAAATATTACAGAAAATCAAGTCATATGAATCTTTAGTTTCCCAGTGCATATGAAAGCTTTGTTAAAATATATTGTAGTCTATTAAATATGTAATAGCACTTTGTATAAAACAATATATATACCTTAAGTTAAAAATACATGTTTTGCTAAAAAAATCCTAGCTGTCATCTGAGCCTTTAATGAGTCATAGTAGTAACATCACTGATTATAGATCAACCCTGATTATAAATCACCATAACAAATATAATAATAATGAAAATTTTTGAAATATTATGAAAATTACCAAAATGTGACACAGAGACACTGAGAAAATACTGTTGGGAAAATGGCACCAACAGACTTGCCCTATGCATTATTGCCACAATCCTTCACTTTGTGAGAAACACAGTATCTGTGAAGAACAACAAAATGTGGTATGCTTGTACTTATGTGGTACTGTTCACATTATAAGTGACAAATATTTGATAATATATTCTTCACACTTGCTAAATAATCATGAAAATGATGATGATGATGGTGATGATGGTGATAAAGACATACATATAACTCAAGAAACCATATCATCTAACATGCTTTTATGATAAAAACCTCTCAACAAAGTTTGTATAGAGGAAATATACCTCAAGATAATAAAGGATATATACAACAAACACACCACTAACATAAATACTCAATGATGAAAAACTGAAAGCTTTTGCTCTAAAATTAGGAAGAAGATGATGACTGCCCACCAATGCCACATTAATTCAACATATTATTGGAAATCTAAGCCATAGAAATCAGACAAGATTAAAAAATAATAATAAAATAATAACAAAAGAATAAATAAAACTGCCACTGTTTGCAGGTGGCATGATACTATATACAGAAAACCCTATAGATTTCACACACATACAAAAAATAGAACTAATAAATAAATTCAGTAAGTTTTCAGGATATAGAAATCAATATACATAAATCTGTTGTATTTATATATAGGAAAAACAATCAGGGAGAGAAACTGAGAAAACAATCCCAATTATAATTACATCAAAATGAACAAAATACCTAGAAATACACATAACCAGTGAAGTGAAAAACCTTTTTATTGAAAACTACATGACATTGATAAAAAATAATTGAAGAAGACACAAATAAATGAAAACATATACTATGCTCATGGATTGGACATATTATTAAAATATTGTTAAAATTGTGCATACTACCCAGCAATCTACAGATTCAATACAATCTTTATCAAAATACTAATAGTATTTTTCACAGACCTAGAACAAACAATTCTAAAATTTATATGGAAACACAAATGACCCCAAATAGCCAAAACATTCTTGTGCAAGAAGAATAAAGCAGGCTGTGTCATGCTCACTGATTTCAAAATATACTCAGTTCAGTTCAGCCACTCAGTCTTGTCCAACTCTTTGCAACCCCATGAACTGCGGCACCCCAGGCCTTCCTGTCTATCACCAACTCCTGGAGTTTACCCAAACTCAGGTCCATTGAGTCGGTGATGCCATCCAACCATCTCATTCTCTGTTGTCCCCTTCTCCTCCTGCCTTCAATTTTTCCCAACATCAGGGTCTTTTCAAATGAGTCAGCTCTTCACATCAGGTGGCCAAAGTACTGGAGTTTCATCTTTAACATCACTCCTTCCAAAAAACATCCAGGACTGATTTCCCTTAGGATGGACTGGTTGGATCTCCTGCAGTCCAAGGAATTCTCAAGAGTCTTCTCCAACATCACAGTTCAAAAGCATCAGTTTTTCTGCACTCAGCCCTCTTTATAGTCCAACTCTCACATCCATACATGACCACTGGAAAAACCATAGCCTTGACTAGATGGACCTTTGTTGACAAAGTAATGTCTCAGCTTTTTAATATGCTGTCTATGTTGGTCATAACTTTCCTTCCAAGGAGTAAGCATCTTTTAATTTCATGGCTGCAGTCACCATCTGCAGTGATTTTGGAGCCCCAAAAAATAAAGTCAGCCACTGTTTCCACTGTTTCCCCATCTATTTGCCATGAAGTGATGGGACCAGATACTATACTGCTACTGCTGCTGCTGCTGCTGCTGCTGCTGCTGCTGCTGCTGCTCAGTCGCTCCAGTCGTGTCCAACTCTGTGCAACCCCACAGACGGCAGCCAACCAGGCTCCCCTATCCCTGGGATTCTCCAGGCAAGAACACTGGAGTGGGTTACCATTTCCTTCTCCAATGCATGAAAGTGAAAAGTGAAAGTCAAGCCGCTCAGTCGTGTCCAACTCTTCGCGACCCCATGGACTGAAGCCTACCAGCCTCTTCCACCCATGGGATTTTCCAGGCAAGAGTACTGGAGTGGGGTGCCATTGCCTTCTCCGATACTTTATTACAAAGCTATAAAAACAAAAAATCTATGGTACTGGCACAAAAAAACAGACACATGAATCTTTGAAACAGAATAGAAAGCCATCCCCCCCCCCAAAATAAAACTTACATGGTCAACTAATTTACAATAAAGGAGCCAAGACTATGTAGTGGGGAAAAGACACTCTCTTCAATAAATGGTCCTGGAAAACTGGACAGCTATATGCAAAAGAATAAAACTGGGCCACTTTCTAACACTATATACAAAAATAACCTCAAATGGATAAAATGCTTAATTTAATATCTGAAACCATAAAAACTCCCAGAAGAAAACAGGCAGCACATTCTAAGAATTTGTCTTAGCAATATTTTGGGGTTAGGGAGGTAGATCTGTCTCCTTAAGCAAAGAAAACAAAAGCAAAATAAAAAATTGGAAAAACATCAAACCAGAAAGTTTTTGCACATTGAAGGAAACTATCAGCAAAACAAAAAGGCTGGCTACTGCATGGGAGAAGATATTTGCAGATGATATACTCAATAAGGAGTCTATATCAAACATATACAAGGAATTCATTCAAGATCAAAGAAGGAAACTGATTTTAAAATGGACAGAAGACATGAATAAGTATTTTTCTAAAGAATACATACAGATGGCTACAGACATATGAAAAGATGCTCAGCATCACTTAATCATCAGAGAAATACAAATCAAACCACATTATACCACCTCACAACTGCAGAATGCTGATTATCAACAAGACAACATATAACAAGTGTTCAAGAGGATGTGGAGAAAAAGAACCCTCATTGATGGTGGGAATGTAAATTGGTTCAGCAATTATGGAAAATAGTATGGAAGTTCCTTAAAAAATTAAAAATAAACATACATTGTCCCTCTCTCTTTTATGATCATTTTCAATTTCTTCTCTCCATATAATTTATCCTCATAGCGCAATGTTGGAGGGAAACTGCTTAATTGATGGATCATCACCTAGGAGTGAGAGTTTTCTGAAACCTGAGATGGAAATGAATTAAGAAGAAACAAACTATAGAATAGTGGGTTGACTGAGATTAACATAAATAAAGCTGAGGAATATCAAACATCAGATATGGGCAAGAATATTAAAAGAAAGAGTAAATGGGTCTTATTTGCTCTTATGAATCTTGCCATTTTTTTTTATTGTGGTTAAGAAACACATAATATAAAATTTACCATATTAATCCTTTTTTTCCTTTTTTTAAATTAATTTCTTTATTTCAATTGGAGGCTAATTTATTTACAATATTGTAATGGTTTTTGCCATACATTGACATGAATCAGCCATGGGTGTACATGTGTCCCCATTCTGAAACCCCCTCCTTACCTCCCTCCCCATTCCATCCCTCAGGGTCATCCCAGTGCACCAGCCTTGAGGCCCTGTTTATCACTGAACCTGGACTGGTGATCTATTTCACATATGGTAATAAACATGTTTCAGTGCTATTCTCTCAAATCATCCCACCCTCGCCTTCTCCCACAGAGTCCAAAAGTCTGTTATTTACATCTGTGTCTCTTTTGCTGTCTCATATGTAGGGTCATCATTATCATCTTTCTAAATTCCATATATATGTGTTAATATACTGTATTAGTGTTTTTCTTTCTGACTTACTTCCCTCTGTATAATAGGCTCCAGTTTCATCCACCTCATTAGAATGCATTCAAATCCCCATACACTAATGATGAGAAAACAGAAAGAGAAATTAAGGAAACAATTCCATTCACCATTGCAACGAAAAGAATAAAATACTTAGGAATAAATCCACCTAAAGAAACAAAAGACCTATATAAAGAAAACTATAAAACACTGATGAAAGAAATCAAAGATGACACAAATAGATGGAGAAATATACCATGTTCATGGATTGGAAGAATCAACATAGTGAAAATGAGTATACTACCCAAAGTGATCTATAGACTCAATGCAATCCCTATCAAGCTACCAACATTATTTTTCAGAGTACTAGAACAAATAATTTAACAATTTGTATGAAAATACAAAAACTTCGAATAGCCAAAGCAATCTTGAGAAAGAAGACTGGAACTGGAAGAATCAACCTGCCTGACTTCAGACTATGCTACAAAGCTACAGTCATCAAGACAGTATGGTACTGGCACAAAGACAGAAATATAGATTAATGGAAGAAAATAGATAGCCCAGAGATAAACCCATGCACCTATGGACACCTTATCTTTGACAAAGGAGGCAAGAATATACAATGGAGAAAATCTCTTTAACAAGTGGTGTGGGAAAACTGGTCAACCACTTGTAAAAGAATGAAACTAGAACACTTTCTAACACCGTACATAGAAATAAACTCAAAATGGATTAAAGATCTAAACGTAAGACCAGAAACTATAAAACTCCTAGAGGAAAACATAGGCAAAACCCTCTCTGACATAAATCACAGCAGGATACTCTATGGCCCACCTCCCAGAGTAATGGAAATAAAAGCAAAAATAAATAAATGGGACCTAATTAAACTTAAAAGCTTTTGCACAACAAAGGAAACTATAAGCAAGGTGAAAAGACAGCCTTCAGAATGGGAGAAAATAAGAGCAAACGAAGCAACCAACAAAGAATTGATCTCAAAAATATGCAAGCAGCTCCTGCAGCTCAATTCCAGAAAAATAAGTGACCCAATCAAAAAATGGGCCAAAGAACTAAACAGACATTTCTCCAAAGAAGACATACAGATGACTAACAAACACATGAAAAGATGCTCAGCATCACTCATTATCAGAGAAATGCAAATCAAAACCACAATGAGGTACCATTTCACGCCAGTCAGAATGCTTGCTATCCAAAAGTCTACAAGCAATAAATGCTGGAGAGGGTGTGGAGAAAAGGGAACCCTCTTACACTGTTGGTGGGAATGCAAACCAGTACAGCCACTTTGGAGAACAGTGTGGAGATTCCTTTAAAAACTGGAAATAGAAATGCCTTATGATCCAGCAATCCCACTGCTGGGCATACACACCAAGGAAACCAGAACTGAAAGAGACACATGTACCCCAATGTTCATCACAGCACTGTTTACAATAGCTAGGACATGGAAGCAACCTAGATGTCCATCAGCAGATGAATGGATAAGAAAGCTGTGGTACATATACACAATGGACTATTACTCAACTATTAAAAAGAATGAACATTAATCCTTTTTAAGAGAATAGCTCCCTGGTGGCTCAGAGGTTAAAGTGTCTGCCTGTAATGCAGGAGACCTGAGTTCAATCCCTGAGTTGGGAAGATCCCCTGGAGAAGGAAATGGCAACCCACTCCAGTATTTATGCCTGGAGAATCCCATGGATGGAGGAGCCTGGTGGGCTACAGTCCATGGGGTCGCAAAGAGTCAGACATGCCTGAGTGACTTCACTTTCACTTTCAGTAATATTAAGCATACTCACACTGTTGTGTAACTGGTCTTCAGGACTTTTTCATCTTGAAAATCTGAAACTCTAAACCAATGAAACAACAACTCCTTTTCCCCCTTCCTCCAGCCCCTCTGGTAACCACATTCTACTTTGTTTATATAAATTTGACTACTTTACATACCTCGTGCAAGAGGAACAATACAGTATTTATCTTTTTCTGACTGGTTTATCTCATTTAGCATAATATCTTCAAGGTAAATCTCCCCATCTTTTAAAAGTCAAAATCAAAATCATCTATCAAAATCACACAGAGCTCTCTACTGGCCATACTACTCAATAAAGTTTCCTCTAGAGCCTACACCTGGCCCTGCAAGACTTTAATTCAGGCCTAAGACATGTACAAATATTTGGGATTTCACCCTCATTTCTGCTAAACCATATGCCTATATCACGGCAGGTGACGTGAAATACTCCTGCAAATAGTCTCTATTAGTCCACACATATTAAGGTGTTCATTGCCAGCAATTGGAAATATTGAAATATTACATTTTTCCTCATCAGTGTCTCAGCTTCACCTACCCACTCTCTTTCCCTGCTCTGTGGTATCTCTATCCTCTTAAAGTATTCGATATTTTCCTTTATTGCACCTGCTTTGATATCTGATATCATCATGATTACTGTGTCTGAAATCCATGCAGGTGTGTTATATCTCCAAGATCATTTACACTTTTACATTTTTAGCTTATTTCTGAAATGAGAAGAATGTCAAAACCTTAGTAACATTATAGGAGGGCACCAGAGTCATCTCTTTGGCTTGAGCACATACACCCAAGTGTGATACTAAAGAGTTAGTGCTTTTTAAGCTTTAAGTATGTTTGTGTGTTTGGGGGAGAGGACATGGAGGGGGGAGAGAAGAGTCCATTGCTCTGTGTCCAAATACCCACCATAATGAATTTCTGGTAGAAGGTGAGCCTTGAAAACAGTTCGTGAGCTTTTGCTCCTTTAGAAGATGCTGGGATGCAGAAGAAAAGATTTAATAACATTCTTCTTTTGTATACACAGCTCCAGAAATTTAAAGAATATTCTCAAAAAAAAAAAATGTGCATGTCAAGTTGATGTTCACATGATCTTAAAATATCCCTCTCCCCCAAAACTTGCAGAAGCTCTCACTGTGATATGACCCCAATTCTGACTCACCACTACAGAACTCAGTCTCTCTACAGTCAATTAAACCAAATGACTTTGCCATCACTTCCTGATCCTACAGTCTATAATCTCAAGGTACCCACTTTCTATAGTATCAATCTTTTCAGGCATCAGAAATCTGAGTCTGGGCCAGGGAACTGACAACAACATAGCCTGTTCATTATGGGAAAGAAATGGAATGAAAAGGGCCAGTGAGGTAAAAATTTGTGAAAGAATGACTGAAATACTGGGGAAAGAGCCAGAAATATTCAGCAACTGATGAAAAACCATGAAGACTTCTGTGTGGTGAGGCTTAAGAAAACCAGTGGATTCTTCCCAATATTTTGATCTAAGACATGGTCCAGTCCAGATTTACCATTATTCAGATGAAAAACCTAAGACTCAAAAATAAAAACTGTGTATATGTTTGGCAGAAACCAACACAGTACTGTAAAGCAACTATCCTTCAATAAAAATAAGTAAATTTTTTAAAATGAAAAATGAATTGTTCAATTCACAGAACTGCAGACAAGAACCCAGGCATCTGGATTCCTGATCCAGAAATTATTGATCCTGTAGAAGACAGCCTAAGAAAAAAGGCAAAAAATCAAAATTAAAAATGTAATTTCTTTGACTTAAAATTGACAACACCAGTATTTACAAAACACCCTATGATAGGCAATAAATTATTTTGCATAACCATAATAACTAAATATCAAAAAGGTGACCCATTGAATGTTAGAAATAAACTGTATACAAAAATAGGATTATTCATTACTGCCAGACTGTGTGCTCACTCTTCTTATTTTGTGGCTTATTTGAAATGACACGACAATAACAAAATATTTAAAAGAATATTTACTATCACACTATCATATCTGCCTCTCTATGTTTATTCTCCTCAAAAGTTAATAAAAGTTTTAATTATTTCATAAAGTTTTTTTGACAGTTACAGGCCATAAATGGTCTGGGTGTTTTTTCCTAGCTTCTGTAAGTCACAAACTCTATAAATCCATTGGAAAGACATAAATTGCACACATAATAGCTACAATATAAGTAAATATACAATATGTGCCATACAAACAGTAGAGAAAAATGTTTTTTGAATGTGTGAAGGGAAAAGAACAATAGAAATTCAAAGGAGGGACTAGTATCATCTACAGGGAAAGGATTTCAGGAAGAGGATGGATGTGATGTCTTTTTAAATATGAATGCTAACACCTTGGTGTGTAACCTGTGGATCTATTGCTATTAACCATAATTCTTTAAAATTTTCAATTGCATATCACCCAAAGTTTATAACTAGGTGTGAAAGTGAGTGTATTGTTTCAGAATGAGAGGTTGGTTAGTAACCCCTACACACTCCAGAAGCCATTACTCTGCTGTTCTCCTCTCTCCATCATCTTTTCAAATAAATTCCAAATGCAAAGAATGTTTCTCATCTCAAAATAGAGAGCACGTGTATACCTGTGGCGGATTCATTTTGATGTATGGCAAAACCAATACAATATTGTAAAGTTAAAAAATAAAATAAAATTTTAAAAATTAAAAAAAAAAATAGAGAGCAACCACAACTAACAGTCTCCATCTAGAGGCACCCACACTCTATAACATATCTTGCTTTGGAATAGGAGGAAACTTTTCTCTGAATTTACAACACTCAATTTCATGAAGTTTGGCAATAATCTGAGAGGTGGAGAGGAATAGAGAACAGAGAAAATAGAAAAAAATGAAAGAGAGAAAGACACAGAAAGGGAGAAATTAGGAGAGATATGCAATATGATGATAAAAGGAAGAGTTAAAAAACAGAAGAATATAAAAGGAGAGAGTGAGTGAGTGAAAGTTTATGCTCTGAGACATAATGTCAGACTGTACATTTCCCCAACACTCCTCTCCTTAAAGCCAAAACTATTAATAAATTCTCATAAAAACTATTTTGAAGCCTTTTCTGACCACCTCAGATAACACTGGTTCATTTGCATCTATAGAGGGGAGGGGATGCTTCTTGGAATTTTTCAAAGGTTGTGCTCGATCATATAAAAATTCACATAGATTTGCTTAGAAGGAAGAAGCAAACCCACAAATAAGTGCCCCTCAGGAAATAAGAATTTTGCTGCTAAACTACCATCTTTTTCAACATTCACTTGACATCATTTAGCCATAGCTGTTGGCAACCCTGTACAAGTGGAAAATACAAAGACAGTTTATATGCATATCAAGCAATGTTATGGATCCAGATGGCAACTCAAACGAATGTAATCCTAGATCTCTTAATTCCTGTTCTACCACCCCTTCTTATTTATATGTTTACTGACCATCCTGTGTTATTTGTTTAGAAAGACAATGCCTATCTAACATTTTACATAAATCTATTAGGCCCAGTAAGAGACTGTTACAGACTTAGAAATACCTGAGTAAAGTGGAAGGAGAAAACCACAGTAATGGTGATCAGAGAAGACAAAGTGGGAAATAGGGCACTGAAGAGTTTTTATGACTAGTAAATATTATGATACATGAAGATAGAGTTTGAACAATCATTTCAAGCAGATACTACACTATGAGAAATGACAAGTTCAAGGTGCTCTGGGATACCGGTGAAGAATGCAAGTTGTTTGGTGAATGGAAATTAAGAGAACAGTGGAAAATAAGAAAGTTGAGACTAGTTTTACCTGACCTTGAGTTTGAACTTAAGATCGTGGAGTATAGTTAATGGAGATGAGCAAAGACTTAGAAGCAAGGAATTAATGATGAGACCAGAAATCAAAAAAAAAATGATTGATTTGTCATATGACAGATAAACTGGAATGAAGGGACAAAAAGAGAAGAAGCCCAATGAAGAGGCTGCTGTAATAAAGCAGATCTGACTTGAGAACATTTTAATCACATCACCAAAATCATCTAAATTTAGAACATAGGAAACTTTGCTCTCTGACTTTCATACTATTTAAATAACCCTCACCTACCTGTTTTGCCAAAGGAACCAAGAAATCTGCTAAAGATTCAGATATCTCTATGCAAAAATCAACCAGATCATACTCAGGATAATTATAGACACAAATACTTCTGTGTATAAAATGATGTCACAGTAAGAGTGGAAGCTAATTACAGCCCCAGAGGGCAGTGACCAAGTGATGCTACTGAGACTGAAATCACTTGACCTGGGGAGTTATCACCTATGATGTTTTTCCTAGTATAGTTCAAGCAAAGAGGCTGTTAATGAAAGGAAATAAGAGGTTTATCATTTTCTTATGACAAAGAGAATTTCTGTCATACTCTAGAACTATTTTGAATCTTTATTTTATGGTGACTGAATATGCATTGCACAGCAAAATTTAAAGTGATCTTTCCATTTTTAATTATTTTATGATAATTTCAGTAGTACATATTCATCTTAAGAATTTGAAAAACACAGAAAAATATTCTTAAAGACTTGAGAACAAAATTTTTGAGCATTCTCTTAAAAAGTAACATTTTGATATATGGCAAAACCAATACAATATTGTAAAGTTAAATAAAATAAAATTTAACAAATAAATAAAATATGAAAATAAAGTGACTTTGGAAACCAGTCCTTTTGTATATTATTTTATTGAGTCCTCATAACAGCAGGGCAGAGTAAGGTTTTCATAGCATAATTTCATCTATGTATTAAGCCAAATTATACAGTCAATAAAGCTTAGCTTCATCTTTAAAACGATAACCAAAAACATTCTTTCTTATTCTTCCCTATAGCATACCTTCTCCAACAGAATAAAGGTACAATGATGCACGTTGTTTTATAAAGCAAAATCAAATTATCAGGCAAAAGCAACAACTATAACAAAGAAAATTAGCTGCCACACCACTTCTGAAAATAGATACAGGATTGCAGCTTAGGACGGCAAATGATAAGTTTCTTCTCTTCTTTCTAAGCCAAGGGAATTAGGATCTAACCAAACTCTACTTCACTCAATACAACCCTTCCCTCTTGTGCATACAAGAACTACTCCAGCTTTTCCATCTCTCTTCACTATCACCCATGTTTCCCTCTTTACTGTATCCCCATGGCTTTTACCATGTGCTACAGCTGCTGTCTTACTAAAATTTTTGATATGACTTTCCTTTCTGCTACTTCCATTTCTCTAAAAACCTTTACAGTAAAATTCTTCAAAAGAGTTGTCTCTGCTGTCTTTGTCTAATTCTTCTTTTGCATTCTCTCAAATAATCCATTTCAATGAAAAATTTCCCCTAACACTTGTTTTTCTGCTATCTCATTATCTCCATATTTAAATCTAATGATTTACTCTTAGTCCCATTTTTAAACCTAGGTATTTATTCCAATCTTCATATTTTCTTTATTTGGTTTCCCAGGCACTGCACAATCCTGGTTTTTCTTCTATGAATCCAGTAGCTCAACAAAAACAAGACCAGGAGCTGACTATGGCTCAGATCATGAACTCCTTATTACCAAATTCAGACTTAAATTGAAGAAAGTAGGGGAAACCACTAGACCATTCAGGTATGACCTAAATCAAATCCATTATGGATTATACAGTGGAAGTGTGAAATAGATTTAAGGGCCTAGATCTGATAGATAGAGTGCCTGATGAACTATGGAATGAGGTTCGTGACATTCTACAGGAGACAGGGATCAAGACCATCCCCATGGAAAAGAAATGCAAAAAAGCAAATGGCTGTCTGGGGAGGCCTTACAAATAGCTGTGAAAAGAAGAGAAGCAAAAAGCAAAGGAGAAAAGGAAAGACATAAGCATCTGAATGCAGATTTCCAAAGAATAGCAAGAAGAGATAAGAAAGCCTTCCTTAGCAATCAATGCAAAGAAATAGAGGAAAACAACAGAATGGGAATGACTAGAGATCTCTTCAAGAAAATCAGAGATACCAAGGGAACATTTCCTGCAAAGATGGGCTCGATAAAGGACAGAAATGGTATGGACCTAACAGAAGAAGAAGATATCAAGAAGAGGTGGCAAGAATACACAGAAGAACTGTACAAAAAAGATTTTCATGTCCCAGATAATCACAACGGTGTGATCACTGACCTAGAGCCAGACATCCTGGAATGTGAAGTCAAGTGGGCCTTAGAAAGCATCACTACAAACAAAGTTAGTGGAGGTGATGGAATTCCAGTGGAGCTATTTCAAATCCTGAAAGATGATGCTGTGATAGTGCTGCACTCAATATGCCAGCAAATTTGGAAAACTCAGCAGTGGACACAGGACTGGAAAAGGTCAGTTTTCATTCCAATCCCAAAGAAAGGCAATGCCAAAGAATGCTCAAACTACCACACAACTGCACTCATCTCACACGCTAGTAAAGTAATGCTCAAAATTCTCCAAGCCAGGCTTCAGCAATATGTGAACGGTGAACTTCCTGATGTTCAAGCTGGTTTTAGAAAAGGCAGAGGAACCAGAGATCAATTGCCAACATCCGCTGGATCATGGAAAAAGCAAGACAGTTCCAGAAAAACATCTATCTGCTTTATTGACTATGCCAAAGCCTTTGACTGTGTGGATCACAATAAACTGTGGAAAATTCTGAAAGACATGGGAATACCAGACCACCTGACCTGCCTCTTGAGAAATCTGTCTGCAGGTCAGGAAGCAAAAGTTAGAACTGGACATGGAACAACAGACTGCTTCCAAATAGGAAAAGGAGTATGTCAAGGCTGTATATTGTCACCCTGCTTATTTAACTTATACGCAGAGTACATCATGAGAAACGCTGGACTGGAAGAAGCTCAAGCTGGAATCAAGACTGCTGGGAGAAATATCAATAACCTCAGATATGCAGATGACACCATCCTTATGGCAGAAAGTGAAGAGAAACTAAAAAGTCTCTTGATGAAAGTGAAAGAGGAGAGTGAAAAAGTTGGCTTAAAGCTCAACATTCAGAAAACGAAGATCATGGCATCTGGTCCTATCACTTCATGGGAAATAGATGGGGAAACAGTGGAAACAGTGTCAGATTTTATTCTTTGGGGCTTCAAAATCAGTGCAGATGGTGACTGCAGCCATGAAATTAAAAGACGCTTACTCCTTGGAAGGAAAGTTATGTCCAACCTAGATAGCATATTCAAAAGCAGAGACATTACTTTGCCAACAAAGGTCTGTCTAGTCAAGGCAATGGTTTTTCCTGTGGTCATGTATGGATGTGAGAGTTGGACTGTCAAGAAAGCTGAGCGCCGAAGAATTGATGCTTTTGAACTGTGGTGTTGGAGAAGACTCTTGAGAGTCCCTTGGACTGCAAGGAGATCCAACCGTTCCATTCTGAAGATCAGCCCTGGGATTTCTTTGGACGGAATGATGCTAAAGCTGAAACTCCAGTACTTTGGCCACCTCATGCGAAGGGTTGACTCATTGGAAAAGACTCTGATGCTGGGAGGGATTGGGGGCAGGAGCAGAAGGGGATGACAGAGGATGAGATGGCTGGATGGCATCACTGACTCGATGGACGTGAGTGTCAGTGAACTCTGGGAGTTGGTGATGGACAGGGAGGCCTGGTGTGCTACGATTCATGGGGTGGCAAAGAGTCGGACACGACTGAGCGACTGAACTGAACTGAACTGAACCCAATAGCTCCTTTTTTGTCTTATTAATTATTACTCATGTTTTCTCTGAACTCTTAATGTTAGAGGATATCAGGGCTCATGTCTTTAACTTCATGTCTTTTCTAACTATATTCATGCTCTAGGTTATCTCACCTAGTATCACATCTTTAAATAACATTTGTGTGTTAGTCTCTTGCTCTCTACTAGGTAATTGAGATTTGTTTATTCAGATGCCTACTTTACATTTGCACTTGCACATACCATAAATATATTAGATGCAAAGAGTACTAAATTGAGCTTCTGCTCTTACCTACCCCTTCATCTTAAATGATGACAAATTCATCCTTGCAGTTGCTTAAGTCAAAAAACTTGGAATCATTTCTCTTACATCCACTATTCCTTCAGTTAAAAAATCCTATTTGTTAACTCTTCAAAGGGACTTACCTTTGAAGTGGTGGCTCAGTAGCAAATAATCCACCTGCCAATGTAGCAGATCCTGGGGTTCGATCCTGAGGTGGGGAAGATCCCCTGGAGAAGGAAATGACAACGTTCTCCACTCTTCTTGCCTAAGAAATCCTTGGACAGATGACTATGGTGGGCTACAGCCCATGGGGTCACAAATGAGTTGGACACGACTTATTGACTAAACACCAATCCTTCAAAATATCACCACTAGCATCTTAGCATCTGTACTGCTACCCAAGCCACCATCTCTCTCGTCCCTTAAATTCTGCAATAGACTCCTAACATCACTGCTGACACCACTGCACCACCTTTCCCTAAGCTATTCTCAGCAGGACAACCAGACATAAAAATAATTGTAAATGTAAGTGATATCATATCACCTCTCTTCTCAAAACCCTCCAGAGGCCCCCCTCTTCCTTACAGTAAAAGCCAAATTCTTTACAGTGGTCTACAGAACCCCCCCTAAATTTGCTTCCCTTTGCCTCCTTGAATAATTTACTATTCTCCTACTTTTTTATACTAACAAAGACACAGTAAACATCTTGATCTTTCCTAAGAACACCAGCCTTTTACTGGCTATATCTCTAATGGGGTGGGTGCCTTTTCCTGTATTACTAACTCACTTATCTGCATCAAGCCTTTGCTCAATGACACCTCCCAATGATCCCTACCTAATCCACCCTTCTAAGAAATGCAACTCTCTCCCCAGTCTGATGTCTCAGATTCATCTTAGCCTACACTATTATATTACTACTGTACTTATTTCTTCTCAACTTACTACAAAATTTGTTTTGCTTATTACTTATTGTCTGGATAGCTCCACTAGAATATAACTTCACAAGAAAACAAATTGTTAAATTATTTACTGATTCATCCCAAAAGCCTACATAACACCTAGCACTTAGTAGGCACAAGATGTTTGCTTCATGAGTAACAAATTAAGAGAAAAAGAGAGAAAGAATGGAAGAGGGAGAGGAAGAAGGTGAGAGTGAAAGAATCACTCCTGGGTTTCTTATTTTTAAGACTAAATAGATGATATTGGAGGACATGGTCTTCAGTGATGATAATGAATACTGTTTTGAGTTTGTTCAGTCAAAAGACATATGAAGCATCCAAGAGAAAATGTCCAAAGACGTGTTACATGTGGGTCTGAGAGACAAAGACTATATTTTATATAATAATGTAGTATAAATTGCTACAAACCAGAAAGGAAATGATTATTCACTGAATGGTGCTTAAAAAATTAATAAACAAATCTGAAAAATTTAGATCCTCTCCTATTATATTTCAGGTGGATAAATATTTCAGAAATACATGTTCATAAATATTCATTATGTATTGGAATGGAAAAGGACTTCCTGAAAATAAAACTATGAAGTCACAATTTAAAAGCTCAATGGAGTTAGAATCATGAAAAGTACAACTTTAATGTTGAAAAATATAATAAGCAAAATTAAAAAGAAAATAACAAATTAGGGAAGCATTTTGAACACAAATATGATATAGGAGTTGATGTCTTTAACATGTGTGAGGGACTGGTAAATCAACATTTTAGAACTAGTAATTTACCTGTGAGGATGGGGAGGAAGAACACCACAGCAGTGGTTATTAACTTCTATTTCAAATAAAAAAAGTGATATGTGAAAACTTTTTGGCTGCCCTAAATCACTTCTCTCCTTCCACTGATAGCTTTACCCCACATTCCATGTTTGGGAAATGTTCCTCCTCAAATTCACCTAGTTCTCTGAAGGTTGTGAACAAGATAACCTTGGCCTTTGCAGCTAGGGTGGGCGTGTGCCCAGACTTAGCCCATGAGTGCCCTGGCATAGAGCCAAAACAATGAAATTAAGATTCTCTCAGTGTGTTTCATTATAGATGCTAGGAAAGAATAATTTTCCCTTTTCTACAGGGTCACTCTGCTAGAATGACTTAAACTTTGAGTTATTTGCAGCCTCTCCTTTCTCTCCACACCATGCACAAAAAAGTCCATGTGCAGCAGAGGAAAATAAGATCAATGTAAAGAGATAAATGGGCTTCCCAGGTGGCGCTAATGGTAAAGAACCCACCTATCAATATAGGAGACATAGGACATGTGGGTTCAATTCCTAGGTCAGGAAGATGCCCTGGAGGAGGCAATGCAACCCACGGCAGTATTCTTGCCTGGAAAATCCATGGACAGAGGAGCCTGGCAGATTACAGTCCACATAGCTGCAAAGAGTAGGACACAACTGAAGCGACTTAGCATCCTCGCAAAGAGATAGTCAATAGAGAAGGAAGAGAAGATCTAAACATAAGACCAGAAACTATAAAACTCCTAGAGGAGAACATAGGCAAAACACTCTCTGACATACATCACAGCAGGATCCTCTATGACCCACCTCCCAGAATATCGGAAATAAAAGCAAAAATAAACAAATGGGACCTAATTAACCTTAAAAGCTTCTGTACATCAAAGGAAACTATCAGCAAGGTGAAAAGACAGCCTTCAGAATGGGAGAAAATAATAGCAAATGAAGCAACTGACAAACAACTAATCTCAAAAATATACAAGCAACTCCTCCAACTCAACTCCAGAAAAATAAGTGACCCAATCAAAAAATGGGCCAAAGAACTAAATAGACATTTCTCCAAAGAAGACATACAGATGGCTAACAAACACATGAAAAGATGCTCAACATCACTCGTTATCAGAGAAATGCAAATCAAGACCACTATGAGGTACCATTTCACACCAGTCAGAATGGCTGCGATCCAAAAGTCTACAAATAATAAATGTTGGAGAGGGTGTGGAGGAAAGGGAACCCTCTTACACTGTTGGTGGGAATGCAAACTAGTACAGCCACTATGGAGAACAGTGTGGAGATTCCTTAAAAAACTGGAAATAGAACTGCCTTATGATCCAGCAATCCCACTGCTGGGCATACACACTGAGGAAACCAGAAGGGAAAGAGACACGTGTACCCCAATGTTCATTGCAGTACTGTTTATAATAGCCAGGACATGGAAGCAACCTAGATGTCCATCAGCAGATGAATGGATAAGAAAGCTGTGGTACATATACACAATGGAGTATTACTCAGCCATTAAAAAGAATACATTTGAATCAGTTCTAATGAGGTGGATGAAACTGGAGCCTATTATACAGAGTGAAGTAAGCCAGAAAGAAAAACACCAATACAGTATACTAACGCATATATATGGAATTTAGAAAGATGATAACAATAACCCTGTGTACGAGACAGCAAAAGTGACGCTGATGTATGGAACAGTCTTATGGACTCTGTTGGAGAGGGAGAGGGTGGGAAGATTTGGGAGAATGGCATTGAAACATGTAAAATATCATGTATGAAACGAGATGCCAGTCCAGGTTCAATGCACGATACTGGATGCTTGGGGCTAGTGCACTGGGACGACCCAGAGGGATGGTATGGGGAGGGAGGAGGGAGGAGGGTTCAGGATGGGGAGCACATGTATACCTGTGATGGATTCATTTTGATATTTGGCAAAACTAATACAATTATGTAAAGTTTAAAAATAAAATAAAATTTAAAAAAAAAAAAAAAGGAGAAAGGAACAAGAGAAATGGAGTAAATGACAGAGCAAAATCTAAAAGTGTGCAAGTTAGTGACTCCCTGGAGTCCCCGAGGCTGGCTCCACTACTGGACATCCCAATAAGCTGAGTCAATAAGTTCCTTTTTAAATATATGTTTAAAATTTTAGTTGTGTTTAAAAAACATAAAATTTACCTCCTCAGCCATTTTTAACAATGCAGTTCAATATATCAAGTATATTCATATATATATATACACACACAAAAGATTTTTAAATCTTTTCCTCATAAATCTGAAACTCTACATTTCTTTTTTTCTAGGTTATTTAGGTTTGCTTTTATTGAATTCTGATGCATGTAATTCAAAGAGTTCAGATCACAACATTTGAAAAGGTACAAGTGTAAGAATTTTAAAAAATTTTTAATAATATTTTATCTTTTTTAATTTATAAAGATTTTATTAAATGATTGAATTCAGTCTTTTTGTTTTAAAGTCTATTTTGTCTTATATAAGTATTGCTACTCCAGCTTTTTTTTAATTTCAATTCTCATGGAATATATTTTTCCACTCCCTCACTTTTTGTCTGTATATGTCCCTAGGTCTGAGATGGGTCTCCAGTAGACAGCAGAGATACAGGTCTTGTTTTTGTACCCATTCAGTCAGCCTGTCTTGGTTGGAACACTTAATCCATTTACATTTAAGGTGATTATCAATACGTATGTTTCTTTTACCATTTTCTTAATTATTTTGGGTTTGTTTTCGGAGGTCTTTTTCTTCTCTTGCGTTTCCCACCTAGAGAAGTTCCTTTAGCATTTGTTGTAAAGCTGGTAAAACTTTTTCTGATCTCTTTTTCTTCCCTTTTGTGACTAACCCATACCTTCTTCTGCTGGTGTGTCAGGATTCTGGGTGACAATTCCCTTGATCAAATGAACTCGTATTGGCAGTCCAAAGTCTCTGCAGTATTATTTGGTCAGACTCTCCTGTGTGCTAATTAGTCACATCTTTCATAACAATAGCATTTTACAGCTATTTGAACATGAAGCAATGCTAGTTTTAACCAAGGAAAGTTGAAGGTGGTTAACTCTTTGGTAACAGAGTTGGGTCTTGTTAGGTCTTTATATGAGTAGGTTGGTGACAAATATAGAACTAGCTTGAGGATACTGGTGTATGATGTTGAAGTCCCCAGAGGCCAGTATTGAAAAGACATTTTTGGTGACAGGATCATTTTGTAAAGACATTAATTGCTACCTTGTACAAGCAGCTTCAGTTGAGCTTAAAGAGCAAGAATTAATACAAATGATAGGAAAGAACATATGTAGTCAGAAAGTGAAGTTACATTTTTTTTCTTTTTATTCATTGTTATCCAAGATTGAGATTCAAGAGAGGGAATTAGAAAAGGCAGGAGGCAGTTTTGTAAGTGGGAATAGAATTTGACTCAGTGTAATGCGGGGCTTTATTTCTTAATGTGGACACTGAGCAGCTTTGTTTTCTCTGTTAATGAGAGTGCACATATGAGCAGAGTCTTCTCTATGGGAAACTAAAAGAGTTCATGTGGATGAGAACTGCAGTCTGGGAACTCAACCAGGAGCTCTGAGATGCAGGTATTACACAGATTTGCCTTTTTCTACAATGGTTATTTCAATAACCATGATGAATTTATGAATGTGTTTGAAACAGCTTAAGAAACTCAAATGCTTGTAAATACTTAAGGACAAAGCTTCCATCTCTCTCACTGGGGATCTGCCTAGGATGCTAAGAGTAAAACACAATGTATCCAGAAAGGGAGTAAGGTATGTTAAATAATCAGAAAATCATGAGAATAGTATTGGTTGAGAGGAAGACTAGGGAATTAATACTAGTTCCACCACTTACTGTACTAACCTATGGCTTTCTCCTTTGTGGTCTCAATTTCCTTCACTGTGAAAAGGAGTTGATAGTAACTTTTATGGTTTTTGTGAATATCAAACAAGATAGTGTCTGTAAAGATGTGATTGTTATATCTTACCCATGGTAGCTACTGTTTTTACTTTATTTCTGCTTGTTATCATTATTTTTGTAGCTATCTTATTAAACAATGCCTCAGACTGGGAGATATTCTCTGATCACGTCTCAGTAATTTTTTAAGAGGCAGATATGAATTTATATATCAAAATAAATTATATCCAATCTTAAACTGCATCACAGATATTGATTTCTTTCTGAAGACAGCCCTGATCACTCCAACTCATACGTATCATTTATGCCTCAAAAATTCTATGCTCATGCCACTTATTTGACATTTTTATGTAAGAATTTTTATTGTTTATATTTTTAGTATGTGAAAATATGTAAATGCCTTAAGGGTTCAGTTCGGTTCAGTTCAGTTCAGTTGTCAGTCATGTCCGACTCTTTGCAACCCCATGAATAGCAGCATGCCAGGCCTCCCTGGCCGGAGAAGGCAATGGCACCCCACTCCAGTACTCCTGCTTGGAAAATCCCATGGACGGAGGAGCCTGTTAGGCTGCAATCCATGGGGTCGCTAAGAGTCGGACACGACTGAGCAACTTCACTTTCACTTTTCACTTTCATGCATTGGAGAAGGAAATGGCAGCCCATTACAGTGTTCTTGCCTGGAGAATTCCAGGGATGGGGGAGCCTGGTGGGCTGCCATCTATGGGGTCCCACAGAGTCAGACACGACTGAAGTGACTTAGCATAGGCCTCCCTGGCATCACCAACTCCCGGAGTTCACTAAAACTCATGTCCATCCAGTCAGTGATGTCATCAGCCATCTCATCCTCTGTTGTCCCCTTCTCCGCCTGCCCTCAATCCCTCCCAGCATCAGAGTCTTTTCCAATGAGTCAACTCTTCGCATGAGGTGGCCAAACTACTGGAGTTTCAGCTTTAGCATCAGTCCTTCTAAAGAAATCCCAGGGCTGATCTCCTTCAGAATGGACTGGTTGGATCTCCTTGCAGTCCAAGGGACTCTCAAGAGTCTTCTCCAACACCACAGTTCAAAAGCATCAATTCTTCGGCGCTCAGCTTTCTTCACAGTCCAACTCTCATATCCATACACGACCACTGGATAAACCGTAGCCTTGACTAGATGGACCTTGTTGGCAAGGAATATATCTGCTTTTCAATATGCTATCTAGATTGGTCATAACTTTCCTTCCAAGGAGTAAGCATCTTTTAATTTCATGGCTGCAATCACCATCTGCAGTGATTTTGGAGCCCAAAAAATAAAGTCTGACACTGTTTCCACTGTTTCCCCATCTATTTCCCATGAAGTGATGGGACCAGATGCCATGATCTTCGTTTTCTGAATGTTGAGCTTTAAGCCAACTTTTTCACTCTCCACTTTCACTTTCATCAAGAGACTTTTTAGTTCCTCTTCACTTTCTGCCATAAGGGTGGTGTCATCTGCATATCTGAAGTTATTGATATTTCTCCCTGCAATCTTGATTCCAGCTTGTGCTTCTTCCAGCCCAGCATTTCTCATGATGTACTCTGCATAGAAGCTAAATAAGCAGGGTGACGATATACAGCCTTGATGTACTCCTTTTCCTATTTGGAACCAGTCTGTTGTTTCACGTCTAGTTCTAACTATTGCTTGTTGACCTGCATATAGGTTTCTCAAGAGGCAGGTCAGGTGGTCTGCTATTCCCATCTCTTTCAGAATTTTCCACAGTTTATTGTGGTCCACACAGTCAAAGGCTTTGGCATAGTCAATAAAGCAGAAATAGATGTTTTTCTGGAACTCTCTTGCTTTTTCCATGATCCAGCGGATGTTGGCAATTTGATCTCTGGTTCCTCTGCCTTTTCTAAAACCAGCTTGAACATCTGGAAGTTCATTGTTCATGTATTGCTGAAGCCTGGCTTGGAGAATTTTGAGCATTACTTTACTAGCATGTGAGATGACTGCAATTGTGTGGTAGTTTGAGCATTCTTTGGCATTGCCTTTCTTTGAGATTGGAATGAAAACTGACCTTTTCCAGTCCTGTGTCAAATGCTGAGTTTTCCAAATTTGCTGGCATATTGAATGCAGCACTTTCACAACATCATCTTTCAGGATTTGAAATAGCTCCACTGGAATTCCATCACCTCCACTAATTTTGTTCATAGTGATGCTTTCTAAGGCCCACTTGACTTCATATTCCAGGATGTCTGGCTCTAGGTGAGTGATCGCACCATCATGATTATCTTGGTCATGATGCTCTTTTTTGTACAGTTTTTCTGTGTATACTTGCCACCTCTTCTTAATATCTTCTGCTTCTGTTAGGTCCATACAATTTCTGTCCTTTATTGAGCCCATCTTTGCATGAAATGTTTCCTTGGTATCTCTAATTTTCTGTAAGAGATCTCTAGCCTTTCCCATTCTATTGTTTTCCTCTATTTCTTTGCAGTGATCGCTGAGGAAGGCTTTCTTATCTCTCCTTGCTATTCTTTGGGACTCTACATTCAGATGCTTATATCTTTCCTTTTCTCCTTTGCTTTTCGCTTCTCTTCTTTTCACAGCTGTTTGGAAGGCCTCCTGAGACAGCCATTTCGCTTTTTTGCATTTTTTTCCCAAGGGGATGATCTTGATCCCTGTCTCCTGTACAGTGTCACCAACCTCCGTCCATAGTTCATCAGGCACTCTGTCTATCAGATCTAGTCCCTTAATCTATTTCTCACTTCTACTGTATAATCATAAGGGATTTGATTTAGGTCATACCTGAATGGTCTAGTGGTTTTCCCTACTTTCTTCAATTTAAGTCTGAATTTGGCAATAAGGAGTTCATGATCTGAGCCCCAGTCAGCTCCTGATCTTGTTTTTGCTGACTTCATCTTTGGCTGCAAAGAATATAATAATTGATGGAATCCTTAATGTCCTAGAACAATACCTTGTGCTTAGTATTTATCTAGAAAATGCTTATTGATTGATTACAGATAGTTATGATAAAGGGCAAAATAAATGACATAGAGGATTTACAATAATATGCTAAATAATCCTGTAAGAGTGACGAAAGTAACTAGAGAAGAGGAAGACTAATATAATACAAAGGGATGGCTTTTTGTGGGATACGGGATTTATAATCAACTGAAGATGAGGGAAAAGAAGTGAATATGGTAGGACTCAGCACAGAGAATACCATCGTTACAGTCAGGTTCATTAGGTACTGGACTGGCATTGTGCTATAAGGTCATAGAAATGTTAGACTTGAAAGGATGCTTTAGTGTCACCTGCTCAGTTCCTTTATTTTCTAGATGGTGAAACTAAGTTCAAGGAGTTATTGTTGCTAAAACTTATAAAACTGAGTTCTTAAGATCTGTGCATTTTATTGTGTGTAAATTATGCCTCAATTTAGAAAAACAGATTGACAGGGAGGCCTGGCATGCTTCAGTCCACAGGGTCTCAAAGAATCGGACACAACTGACTGAACTGAACTGAACTGACAGTTATTCAATTTCCCCATGCAATATTGTTGCCCAATAATTATACTGGGTTTTTCAAGAGATGCTGATGAACAATGTTGCATTGTAATAACTGCCTTTTGTATTGCAACTATTTGCAATTTTATGAAATCTTCATAAATACGAGTAGCAACCATAAAGTTATGAAATGCTTTTTAAAAAGTGAGTTGAGTGTGGAAGGGATGAGAGAAAGGACTTACTCCAACTTCCCATAAACTTAGGGCTAAGAATTGATCACAAGTCTTCTGTTTTCAAATGCAGTGTTCTTTCTGACATCCCAAGAACCATTAAGTGAACATGGCATGGACAATGATTTACTAATATCACATAGAATTTTGTTTGCTACATTGCATTAGCTCATCCATGTTTAGAGTCTGCCTCACAGATCTCTTTCTGGCTTGTCCTAACTCTGCTATTTGCTCTCATAGCGCAAGCTTTGTGATCATTCACACTCCCTGAGCTGAGCTACAAAATCTAGATAGTTTTATTAGGGCTTGAGGAAAAGGTGACTATGATTTGATAAAACTGCAACAGTCAGGCTAAACATAAGAGAGTATTAATGAAACATAGCATTGCATATAGGAGATAATCGGGGGTAAGGAAAATGAAGGTCTCAGAATTGTCAGGTTTGGGGAAATCCACGGGCCATCGTGGAGAGTTCTAACAAAACATGGTACACTGGAAAAGGGAGTGGCAAACCATTTCAGTATTATTGTCTTGAGAACCCCTATTTGCCTTTGAAAAGGCAAATAGATATGAAACTAGAAGATGAGCCCCCCAGGTCAGTAGGTGTCCAATATGCTACTGGGGAAGAGTGGGGATAAATATCCCCAGAAAGAATGAAGAGGCTGAACAAAAGTAGAGGCTGAATCAAAGTGAAAATGATGGCCAGCTGTGGATGTGTCTGGTAGTGAAAGTAAAATCCAATGTTGTAAAGAACAATACTGCATAGGAAACTGGAATGTTAGGTCCATGTATCAAGGTAAATTGGAAGTGGTCAAACAGGAGATGGCAAGAGTGAAAATTGACATTTTAGGAATTAGTGAATTAAAATGGATGAGAATGGGCGAATTTAATTCAGATGACCATTATATCTACTACTGTGGGCAAGAATCCCTTAGAAGAAATGGAGTAGCCCTCATAGTCAACAAAGATTCTGAAATGCAGTACTTTGGTGCAATCTCAAAAATGACAGAATGATCTCTATTCCTTTCCAAGGCAAACCATTCAATATCAGAGTAATACGAGTCTATGCCCCAACCGCTAATGCCAAAGAAGCTGAAGTTGAATGGTTCTAAGAAGATCTACAAGACCTGCTAGAACTAAAGCCAAAAAAGATGTTCTTTTCATCATAGAGGATTCAAATGCAATAGTAGGAAGTCAAGAGTTAACTGGAGTAACAGACAAGTTTGGCTTTGGAGTACAAAATGAAGCAGAGCAAAGGCTAACAGAGTTTTGATAAGAGAATACACCAGTCATAGCAAAAACCCTCTTCCAGCAACACAAGAGATGACTCTACACATGGACATCACCAGATGGTCAATATTGAAATCAGATTGGTTATATACTTTGCATCCAAAGATGGAGAAGCTTGATGCAGTGAGTAAAACCAAGATCTGGAGCTGACTTGGGCTCAGATCATGAACTCCTTATTGCAAAATTCAGACTTCAATTGAAGGAAGTAGGGAAAACCACTAGATCATTCAGGTATGACCTAAATCAATTCCCTTATGACTATACAGTGGGAGAGACAAAGAGATTTAAGAAATTAGATCTGATAGAGTGCCTGAAGAACTATGGATGGAGGTTCACAACACTGCACAGGAGGTGGTGACCAAAACTATACAAAGAAGGCAAAATGGTTGTCTGAGGAATCCTTACAAAAAGCTGAGAAAAGGAGACAATCAAAAGGCAAAGGAAAAGGGAAAGATACGCAGAGTTCCAAATGAATGCAGAGTTCCAAAGAATAGCAAAGAGAGATAAGAAAGCCTTCTTAAGTGAACAAATGCAAAGAGAGGAAAACAACAGAATGAGAAAAGCTAAAAATCTTATCAAGAAAATTAAAGATTCTCAGGGAACAGTTCATGCAAAGATTGGCACATACAGTAGAAATGGTAAGGACTTAACATAAGCAGATGATATTAAGAGGTTGCAAGAGTACACAGAAGGACTGTATGAAAAAGGTCTTTATGATTCAGATAAGCACGATGGTGTGGTCACTCACCTAGAGTCAGAGTGTGAAGTGTGAAGTGTGAAGTCAAGTGGGCATTAGGAAGCATTACTCTGAACAAAGCTAGCAGAAGTGATGGAATTTCAGCTGAGCTACTTCAAATCCTAAAAGATTATGTTATTAAAGTGCTGCATTTGATATACCATCAAATTTGGGAACTCGGCAATGGCCACAGGATTGGAAAGGCTGGTCTTCGTTCCAATCCCAAAGAAGGGCAATGCCACAGAATGTTCAAACCATTGCACAATTGCAGTCATTTCATATACTAGCAAAGTAATACTCAAAATCCTTCAAGCAAGGCTTCAACAATATGTGCACTGAGAACTTCCAGATGCACAAGCTGGATTTAGAAATGGTAGAGGAACAGAGCTCAAATTGCCAACGTCCACTGGATAATAGTAAAAGCAACAGAATTCTAGAAAAACATCTAATTCCACTTTATTGCCTATGCTAAAGCCTTTGATTGTGCGGTTCACAATAAACTGTGGAAAATTCTTAAACAGCTGGGAATACCAGATCACCTTACCTGCCTCCTGAAAAACCTGTATGCAGGTCAAAGAAGCAACAGTTAGAACTGGACATGGAGCAACAGACTGTTTCAAAATTGGGAGAGGAGTACATCAAGGCTGTATATTGTCACCCTGTTTATTTAACATATATGCAGAGTACATCATGTGAAATGCCAGGCAGGATGACTCATAAGCTGGATTCAAGACTGCCCAGAGAAATATCAATAACCTCAGATATGCAGATGATACTACCCTAATGGCAGAAAGTGAATAGGAACTGAAGGAAAGTGAAATAGGAGAGTGAAAAAGCTGGCTTAAACTCAACATTCAAAAAACTAAAATCATGGCATCCGTTCCCATCAAATCATGCAAATAGATGGGGGAGGGGGAATGGAAACAATGGAAGAATTTATTTTCTTGGGCTCCAAAATCACTGCAGACTGTGACTGAAGCCATAAAATTAAAAGATGCTTGCTCTTTGGAAGAAGTAGGAGTGTTAGTCACTCAGTCATGTCCAACTCTTTGCGACCCCACATACTGTAGCCCACCAGGCTCCTCTGTCTATGGGATTCTCCAGGCAAGAATACTGGAGAGGACTGTCATGCCCTTCTCCAGAGGATTTTCCCAACCCAAGGATCGAACCCTGGTCTCCTGAATTGCAGGCAGATTCCTTAGAAAGTAAGTTCTTGGTAGAAAAGTTATGACAAACCTAGACAGTGCATTAAAAACCAGAGACATCTCTTTGCCCACAAAGATCTGTAGAGTCAAAGCTATGGTTTTTTCAATAGTCATGTGTGGATGTGAGAATTGGATCATAAAGAAAGTTGAGCACCGAAGAATTGATGCTTTCAAATTTTGGTGTTGGAGAAGACTCTTGAGTCCCTTGGACAGCAAGAAGCTCTAACCAGTCAATCCTAAAGGAAATCAACCCTAAATATTCATTGAAAGGACTGATGCTAAAGCTGAAACTCCAATACTTTGGCCACCTGATGCAAAGAGTTGACTCATTGGAAAAGACCCTGATGCTGGGAAAGATTGAGGGCAGGAGGAAAAGTGGACGACAGAGGCTGAGATGGTTGGATGATATCATTGACTCAATGGGCATGAGTTTGAGCAAACTCCAAGAGATAGTGAAGGACAGGGAAGGTAGGCACTCTGCAGTCCATGAGGTCATGAGAAGTCAGACATGACTTAGCCATGAACAACAAACAACAACAATGGGCATGAGTAACAGACTGTGACAGCAAAATCAATAAGTTCATTTGTATTTCCTCTCTTTCCTCCCTTCATGGTATTCCAGGGCACTCCTATCCTTCCTCTCATAACCCTTTTGATTTGGCAGAATATTTTAATTCTTTTATCAAAACCTAGGGAGGCAGGGGAGTAAGAAGCAGTGCTTTGTGGCAAATAATTACTGCATATTTTCTGCAACTACAGTTTAAGGGGTTATATTATAGGTGTTTTGGTTCTGTGAATTAAGGCAGTATTTTCATGTGATCACTGACTCTCAAATTTGATTTCTTTTCTACTCTTTTTTAAGTAAAATTGAGTCACCTCTGTTTGCAGAGACAATGGGTGGAGCCAACTGCTCTGTGGTGTCTGAGTTTGTGTTCCTGGGACTCTCCGATTCCTGGGAGATCCAGCTTCTTCTTATCCTTTTCTTCTCTGTGTTCTACATGGCAAGCCTGATGGGAAACCTCCTTGTTGTGTTATCTGTGAGTGCTGACACTAGCTTGCACTCCCCCATGTATTTCCTGCTGGCCAACCTCTCCTTTCTTGACATGGGGTTTTGCTCTACTACTGCTCCCAAAATGATTTATGACCTTTTCAGAAAACGCAAAGCCATCTCTTTTGGGGGTTGCCTAACTCAGATCTTCTTTATTCATGACATTGGGGGCACAGAAATGGTGCTGCTCATTGCCATGGCCTTTGACAGATATGTGGCCATATGCAAGCCTCTCCACTACCTGACCATTATGAGCCCACTAATGTGTGTTTTGATTTTGGCTGCTGCCTGGGTCCTTGGCCTCATCCACTCAGTGGCCCAACTGGCTTTTGTCATAGAGTTGCCGTTCTGTGGTCCTAATGTACTGGACAGCTTTTATTGTGACCTCCCCCGACTCATTAAACTTGCTTGCACAGAGACCTATAGACTAGAGTTCATGGTCACTGCCAACAGTGGACTCATCTCTGTGGGCTCCTTCTTCATATTGATTATTTCCTATATCTTCATTCTGGTCACTGTTTGGAAACACTCCTCAGGTAGTGTATCCAAGGCCCTCTCCACCTTGTCAGCTCACGTCACTGTGGTGGTCTTATTTTTTGGGCCATTAATCTTCTTCTACACCTGGCCCTTCCCTTCATCACACTTGGACAAGTTCCTTGCTATCTTTGATGCAGTGCTCACTCCTTTTCTGAATCCAGTCATCTATACATTCAGGAACAAGGAGATGAAAGCAGCAATGAAGAAACTCTGCCATCAGCTTGTGAGTTACAGCAAGATGTCCTAAATACTCTAAAGATAAAAGATATTTAGCTCTACCCTTAATGACAACAGAAAAAAAGGTCATTTCAGGCCTCTATTAATTTTATGTACTAGGTAATATTTAGGCATTTTTCATGTTGCTATATATTAAATAAATAAGGAGAAAAAGAGCTAACATCGCAGTTTCTATTTTTCCAACTTCTGTTTGATTTTTATATAAATTATTTTATTTAATATTTATGATAACTCTGGGTGGTTTTTATTTTTTTTTTTTTAATAATTAAGAAATGCTTGACTCGTTCTCTGTATAATTACTATGCAAAATACCTCAAACAAAAGTTGATTATCATCTTAATCCTCCACTTCCAATTTTCTTATCCATCAAAATGTGCCAAGCAGAGAATAACAATCAGTGTTGGAAAGTAATATATTATTCCTCAGAATGGAAGGAAATATTAATATTTGCAAATGATGAGACCAGCAAGGGATTTGTCTCCAAAATTTATGAATGGTTCATATGGCTCAATATCAAAAAACAAACAATCTAATCAAAAAATGGGTGGAAGATCTAAATAGATGTACAGATGCCAAGAGGCACACGAAAGATGCTCAACTTCACTAATTGTTGGAGAAATGTAGATCAAAACTACAATGAGGTATCACTTCACATAGGTCAGAATGACCATCATCAAAAAATCCACAAACAACAAATACTGGAGTGGATGTGGAGAAGGGGGAACCTTCTTGTGCTGTTGGTAGGAATATAAATTGATACAGCCACTATGGAGGTTCCTTAAAAAACTAAAAATAGAACTATCATATGACCCAGCAATCTACTACTGGGCATATACTCAAAAAACCATAATTCAAAAAGACACAAGCATCCCAATGTTCATGCAGCACCATTTACAACAGCCAGGACATGGAAACAACCTAAATAACCATTGATGAATGGATAAAGAAAATGTGGTACATACATACAATGGAGTATTACTCAGCACTAAAAAGGAATGAAGCTAGATCATTTGTAGAGACGTGGATGGATCTATAGTCTGTCATACAGTGTGAAGTAAGAAAGAAAGAGAAAAACAAATATTATATATTCATGTATATATGTGAAATTTTAAAAAATGGTACAGATGAACCTATTTGCTAGGCAGGAATAGATACAGAGACACAAAGAACAGACATATGGACACAGGGTCAGAGAGGAAGAGGGGTGGCATGATCTGGGAGATTGGGATTGACATATATACACTACCATGTGTAAAATAGATGGCTAGTGGGAACCTGCTGTATAGCACAGGGAGCTTATCTCGGTGCTCTGTGGTGACACAGATGACATAGTCCCTTCCTGACCCAGGGACTGAACACGCATCTCCTGCACTGGCAAGTGGATTCTTTTCCACACAGTACAAATCTTTTATGAGAGATGATTATATGAATAAAGAGTTTAAATATTCTTAAATAATACTAATTCTGAATATATCAAGCTATAAAAGAAGTAATATTAAATACAGATGGGGTAGAGAAAAGAATTTTCAAAGCACAGCAAAAAATTTAACATAATCTTAATTGACCAACAGAAGAGTAAAAAATATAATTATGATAGAGTTATATAATGCAATTCTATGTATGCATTTTAAATTATTTTGTATTACAATATTTAATAATGTAAAAGAATTTTCACAATATTCTGAAAAAGTCAGGTTAACAATGTAGAGACCATAAAATCACAATTGTGTAAATGTATATTTATGTAGGCATAGAAAAATACTAGAAATAAATACGCCAGTACATTACTCATAATTATATCCAGATGGTAATTTTTATGGGTAATTTCTATTTTAATCTCTAATATCCATATAAATCTAACAGAATGAGCATATTTCTATTTTATTAACAACTATAATATTTTCTTAAAGAAATAAGAAAACAGGTATTTCACATCATAAGTAATTGAAAGAATTACTTAGAATCAAAGATGTACTTATCAATACTTTTTTGACTGTAAATGACATAATCACAACTTAAGCTTATGCAAGAGGATGGATGTACTGGCTTATTTAACAGCTCAGCTAGTAATCAAACTGAGTGCAAAAGCTGAATGTTCAAGACAGCTAGAATCAAGAACTTGAATACCGCCAAACCTAAATACTACATCTTCTTCTCTACCATATCATTTTTTTTAAAAGTTATTCCAGGAATCTCCACACTGTTCTCCATAGTGGCTGTACTAGTTTGCATTCCCACCAACAGTGTAAGAGGGTTCCCTTTTCTCCACACCCTCTACAGCATTTATTGCTTGTAGACTTTTGGATCGCAGCCATTCTGATTGGTGTGAAATGGTACCTCATAGTGGTTTTGATTTGTATTTCTCTGATAATGAGTGATGTTGAGCATCTTTTCATGTGTTTGTTAGCCATCTGTATGTCTTCTTTGGAGAAATGTCTATTTAGTTCTTTGGCCCATTTTTTGATTGGGTCATTTATTTTTCTGGAGTTGAGCTGTAGGAGTTGCTTGTATATTTTTGAGATTAGTTGTTTGTCAGTTGCTTCATTTGCTCTTATTTTCTCCCATTCTGAAGGCTGTCTTTTCACCTTGCTAATAGTTATAATAGCCAGGACATGGAAGCAACCTAGATGTCCATCAGCAGATGAATGGATAAGAAAGCCGTGGTACATATACACAATGGAGTATTACTCAGCCATTAAAAAGAATACATTTGAATCAGTTCTAATGAGGTGGATGAAACTGGAGCCTATTATACAGAGTGAAGTAAGCCAGAAACAAAAACACCAATACAGTATACTAACGCATATATATGGAATATAGAAAGATGGTAACAATAACCCTGTGTACGAGACAGCAAAAGAGACACTGATGTATAGAACAGTCTCATGGACACTGTTGGAGAGGGAGAGGGTGGGAAGATTTGGGAGAATGGCATTGAAACATGTATAATATCATGTATGGAACGAGTTGCCAGTCCACGTTCAATGCACGATACTGGATGCTTGGGGCTAGTGCTCTGGGACGACCCAGAGGGATGGTATGGGAAGGGAGGAGGGAGGAGGGTTCAGGATGGGGAACACATATATACCTGTGGCGGATTCATTTTGATATTTGGCAAAACTAATACAATTTTGTAAAGTTTAAAAATAAAATGAAAAAAAAATTATTCCAGATTCAATTTCTAACAGGAGGAAATACGATTACCAGTAATTTGTACACATCACACTCCAAAAAGGACTTAGGCTTGGTTTCTCTACTCCCAAGTCTAACATCCTGGGGAGAAGCTCAGATTTGGACCTCTGTGGTCAGAGACATACTTGCACTATTCAACTGTGGCTTGGAGATATGTCATTATGACTTGTTCAGAAGCCCAACCTTTGAAAAAACAGTAGTGGTCAGAGAGGTAGGATCTACATGTCTTCTTCTAATCATACCACACAGTTACCACAAGAAAAAGATAACATTTACCAGAAGAAGAAGGTTGCTGATGTGGGCAAAGAACAGAGTAGATGTCCACTAAAAACAGGTATTATTTTAGAATAAGAAAGAATGACCTTGAAAAATTTTACATAAGATAGCAGAGAAACTCATTCACTATGTAGCTGGGGAATCTATATATCATGGATATAGACCTGACACAAAGGCATAAAGAGAAAAGACTGAGAGGAGCAGGCATTTCTCTAAATCAACACACAAAAACAGCAAGGAATCGGAGAACCCCAGCTGGAACTACTGAATGTCGTTTAATCCATGGGAGAGAAAAAGCAGTGAAACTTCCATTTCAAAAATACCACTTCAGAAAAATTATAGGGAGACTGAGAATACTGTGAGCTAATAAACTGACACTGGTATATAGGTATCAGTTTTCTAAATGTTAAAAAATAGGACTCAAAAAATGAATAAATGATATAAGGCAAAGGACAAAAGAGAAAGCTAGGAAATTATAAAGTGAAATAAATTAGAAGGTAAATAAGGACCACTTATAAGGCAATAGTAAGACTGATTAACTGGTTAAGAGGTATGGTGTCTATATAAGGATGTATATGGCTCAGTCATTTGCACTACAGGTTTGAGACTGGACCTTGGTTCCTCTTTGTTGAAATGAGTATGAATTGAAATTTCTAAATCTATTGATGTAAATCCCTCATTCCTATAAAATAGGATATGATCATATATAAAACACTTCCCAAACTAAAGTTTAGCTTGCTGTGCTGTGCTGTGCTGTGCTCAGTCGTGTCTGACTCTACAACTCCATGGACTGTGGTTCTACCAGGCTCCTCTGTCCATGGAATTCTTCAGGCAAGAATACTTGAGTGGGTTGCCATTTCCCACTCCAGGGGATCTTCCTGACCCAGGAATTGAACTTGCATCTCTTACATCTTCTGTACTGGCAGGTGAATTCTTTGGAATTCTTTACCACTAGCACTACCTGGAAATCTTGCAAGGACTCAAATCATCCAAATGCAACAGGAATAATCATGCCAACAGAAGGAAAAGGCAGAGCATGGCTAGTTACTTATGGAAATAATAATGCATGTGTAAGAGCATAGGGGTTACATAGCCTGGAACATAGTATGAACAATAACCAAAGGTAAATCTTGTGATGACCAGCCAGCACAGTCAAGATAAAAGGCCTGACCTAAGGATACTATTTTCTAATTGTAATGACAATCATATCCTGGTGTGAAGAAATAGGCATTAAGTATCAAATCTGATATAATTAATATTTTAATAATTATAGTAACTTTTCTTGCTCTGAATTCCTGTTCATTATTATTATCACTGCTTAACTTCTCTGAAATTTCCTTACAATGAAATAGTGAGTTACAGGTATGTGGAAGTTCAAACTACTTGACTGATTTTTTTGTGACAAATTAATAAATGGGCATCTTGGTGTATATATTTTGATCTAGTATTAATTTACCTAGTATCAATCAGAATTCCCTTATATAACCCATTCTGACACTGAAGATACTCAGTTTTGAAGTTTGCTGCTACTGCTGCTAAGTTGCTTCAGTCGTGTCCGACTCTGTGCGACCCCATGGACTGCAGCCTACCAGGCTCCTCCATCCATGGGATTTTCCAGGCAAGAGTACTAGAGTGGGTTGCCATTGCCTTCTCCTGTGTTTTGAAGTCTAGTCCATAGTAAATTCATCAGATTGAATTGCAATGTCTCTTGAGAGACAAACATTTGGCATTCCCCAGAAGAAACTTTTTACTACACCACATGCTTCCTCCAACCATAGGCAGCAACACAATTTCTCAGCTAAGATTTTTATAAGAATCATATTATTTTAATCTGGGAAACCTAAATGTGTATGTGATACCTGGAAACTCCTGATGTTAAAATAATAGAAATATAACATTACTTCAAGTTGGTAAGGAAACCTTATACTTTCTGTCATTTAAGAAATCATTCTGTAAATAATAAATTGACTGCACACTTTCCACATTGCCACTTTCATTTCTTTGTTCCTCGATGTATAGATGACTGAATTTAAGAAAGGAGTGAGAACTACATCAAAAACAGCAAGGAATTTGTCTAGGTGTGATGTGGAGTGAGGCCAGATGTAAACAAAGATGCAAGGACCGAAGAACAAAATCACCACCATGACATGAGTTGACAAAGTGGAGAGGGCCTTAGATGAGCTACCTGAAGAGTGTTTCCGAACAGTGATGAGGATAAAAATGTAGGAGACAATCAATATGAAGAATGATCCCAGGGATATGAATCCACTGTTGGCTGTGACCATGAACTCCAGCCTGTAGGTATCTGTGCAGGCAAGTTTGATGAACCAAGGAAAGTCACAGTAAAAGCTGTCTAATACATTAGGGCCACAGAATGGCAATTTTATAACAAAACCCAGTTGAACCACAGAGTGAATCAAGCCAATTATCCATGCAGCAACCAGGAGCAAAATACACATTTTTTGATTCATAATAGAGAAATAGTGGAGAGGCTTACATATGGCAATGTATCTGTCAAAGGCCATGGCGATAAGCAGCACCATCTCCACCCCAGCAATGACATGGATGAAGAAGATTTGAGTGATGCAGCCACTAAAGGAGATGACTTTACGTTTTTTGAAAAGATCATGAATCATCTTGGGAGAAATGACAGAAGAAAATCCCAGGTCAATGAAGGACAGGTTGGCCAACAGAAGGTACATGGGGGAGTGTAAGTGAGGGTTCATCATCACAGTGAGAATGATAAGGGAGTTTCCCATCATGCTTGCCACACAAAAAATGGAGGAGAACACAAAAAGGAGTTGGCTCTCCCAGAAATTGGTGAGTCCCAGGAACACGAACTCTGACACCATAGAGTGATTCGCTCCATCCATTGCTTTATCAGCTTGAATGTTTCCAGATAAAAGAAAAGGAAATATCAACGAAAATAAGAATGCTAATAAAGTTCAATATTATAATGATTATATAAGAAACTTCATGCTGTGAAGATTATATATCCCTTCAATTCTTTCTCAGGGCCATATCATCACTAAAAAAGCATTTTATCTGTGTTTACTTAAAGCAGTTGAGTCACTTTCATATGCAACATACCTTTCACCACCTCCCCCAGAACTACTCATCTATAAACAAGAGAATGGAACAAATAAGATAATAGATGTGCATAGCAAGGACTGGGAGGGGCAGGAAAGGTGGTGCAGTGCACTACAAAGAGAAAAAGAAAGAGGAGGTGGAGATGGCATTTGCCAGAACACATTTGTTCTGTTTTTTAATTGTTCATAGAACAATTCTTCAACCGTTCAAGTTGTCTCATTTCTTAACTTCACTTCATCTTAGGCACAAAATATCTGTTATAATCTATCTTACAATCACATTTGTGATCATACCTACAATCACATTTGCAATTCACACAAAGCCCACAGACAGAAGTGAACATAAGAGAGCCAAGCATGGGGCATAGAGGTGACTCTGGAGTCTGACATGAAAGTCTGTCCAATGAAAGAATAGAATGGATATTCACGGCACACGGTATTTGCATGGGCAACCAGATGTATAAGTGAAAGTATCTAGTTTGTGATTAGCAGCCAGCATATGGCCAAGATGTATACGGTTGGTGGGGAAGCAGGGTTGTTATGAGGAGTCAAAGAATTTAAGGAAGCCAGTTTGATTTATCTGACAAGATTCTTCACCATCTCTGAGGTTTGTGAACTTTGTTTAGAGCTATAAGAGTCTTAATCTTTTAGAATTTGTTGGAGATGAAGAAATGCACACTCATGTCATAGTTGTCCATTGTCCCTCTCCTGTCGCCCCCTCTGCCTTAGCCCCATTTCCCTCCTTATCTCATCTCTCTCTGCTTCAAGTCACCCAACTGTCTGGGATCTGATATCAAATCTCTTTCGTAACCCCAGCTCTGGACTATTACATGAATCTCTCTAGTTCTTACCCATGTTTGCATTTACCAAATAGAAAATATATTCTCTTTCCTGTGGGTCAAACACTTCTGTGTCTCAGCCCTTCTGCTTCCTTAATATTTATATACAGCTAGAAGATGAGATGTATAGAAAAAAGAGGGAGATTGAAGCATAAATAGTGAAGAGCTGGTAAAGGCACGTGAATGCACAAAAAGCCTCAGACCTGGAATCTCAGCAAGAGAAACCCACCAACAGAAAGAAAGAAAAAAAAATCCCAAAGCTCTGCCTTTTAATGTGTGTTTATATACCTCAGTTATGCATGATTAGTGAAATTGATCATAAAACTATTATTCCACAAACCTCATTAGTGCCCACCTAGTCCAGGAAGGAACCTAGGTTTTCTAGTACACATATGTCTTTGGATTCTGATTAAAGTAAGAAAATTTAAGCCAAACCTATATCTAGTTAATCCAAAACAGTAACCACTAGTCACATGTAGCTAACAGTAGCAACTAATTACTAGCTCATTATTAAATAAAACTAAAAATCTATTTCCTCAGTTGCCCTGGGCACATTTAATAGTCACATATAGCTAGCAATCATGCATTGGCTTGTGCAATACCGGACATTTCCAATCACTGCTCATCATTTAAAGGTAAATCAAAATCCCATTTCCTCCATCAAAATACCATTTCCCCAGTAATTCTATATTATATTAACCTTTTCCTTTTCATATTCCTAGAAGTCAGGAAACAAATTTTAATTGAAAAACAATAATTCCCTATATAAAAATAAGCCACAATATGTAGCCTCATAGGAGAAGCTCTGGATGTTTTTTTAAATTTTGTTTTGTTAATGTTGGCCAGGAAGGATAAACAAGAGTCCACTGGGAAATTTACAGACAACTTTACAAAGGAGAAAGGATCTGATGTGAGTTTTTAAAAATTAGTAAGAGTTTAATAAGCTGAGAGGAGGCCGGAGGGCATTCTAAGAAGATATAATAATTGATGCCTTATTTAGGGGGCAAATCCTTTGCAACTTATCAGAATTCTTCAATGGTTTCAATTTTATAGATTCTGTTTCCCCAAATGCACTGCAAGTTTGAGGAGGATAAATACCATTTCTTCTGGCTCTTTTGTTTCCTAAAACAGATAATGAAATAAATAGCAAAGATGTCTTGATTGTCTAGACAATAAAACTCTGAAATAAAGCTCATCTTTTCAGGACCATAATTTTCCACAGTACCTGTTTTTCTGATCTACCATCTTTTTCCGTTAAGTACAGCAGGCATAAGGGAAGTTTCCAAAATCAAACTGAGCACTAATGTTTTTCCCAACCACTTTTAAGAGAATACCGGATATCCTTGCTATAAATTTCCAGCTATATAATAGGGCAGCCTCATCTCAAGAGAGGTTTATAGTGGTCCACAGTTTAACTTCTGAAGGTTTATAGTGGTCCACGGTTTAACTTCTGAAGTTTCTAAAAATAACAAGCATGTAAAAGGAAAGAGAGAGAGACAGAAAGAGAGAAGCAAAGAGTTTCTGATAGCAGGGAATTTATAGTTTCTATCTGCCAGTCTTCATATATAATTAGTCACCTTACATGCCATTCTTAAAGTCAGAAAAGAAAATACAGATATTTTTCACCATACTTTAAAAACTTCTGAAATATTTAATGATAGAATTTTAGAGCTGGAGACACATAGATACACTATTTATGTGGCACATATTTCCTTATATTTGATCCACCTATTGGTGGATATTTCTGATAATAGGACTGTTTTCATTCACAGATGAGTAATCCCAAATTCAGAGAAGTTAGCAAATTACTGAAAAACCAAAAAAATAAAAAGAAAGAATCAACCATTTTGATTCCAAATACATGGCTACTTGGCTGCTGCTGCTGCTAAGTCACTTCAGTCATGTCCGACTCTGTGCGACCCCATAGATGGCAACCCACCAGGCTCCCCGTCCCTGGGATTCTCCAGGCAAGAACACTGGAGTGGGTTGCCACGTCCTTCTCCAATGAATCCAAATATCGTTATTTGTTCATTATCTAAAAACTACTATTATAAATTTTAAATAAGAATTCAGAAAAATGTATACCTGAATCTTATACAATGCATTAATTATATCTCAATAAAAATGTGAATAAAAGAATCCTAATTTACTCAGAAAAATTTTCTATCCTAAACACATAAGCATTTACACATACATAAATTAACTTACCTAAAATTTCACACCTACCAGAGGCAGAATCTAGACTTAAATCCCCATGTTATTGCTACAGGTTGAGGGGAAGGGAGAAAGATGATTGTTGATTAGAATGGGAAAGAATCAAAATACACCAAGGTTTTGATATCAGTAAAAGATTTACCAAAATCTCAGGGGACCACTTATTCATTAAAAGCCATAATAGTTGATAGGCAAGAAAGATTCCCGCTAGAAACAAAAATTTGAAAGTCCTAATATTTGAAGTCACGGGGGAAATTTTCTGTTTAAAGAATAATATCTAAAGAGATAAAGTTAATGGAGAAACCATACATGGTCCCAAAAGATCACATACCTTGTATTTGTCATCATCATCATTATATTATGATTACTACTATTTTATATATGTTATTTGTCCTTTAAAACCTGTTCAGGGCAGTCCTAAGATGGCAGAGGAACAGAATGGGGAGGCCACTTTCTCCCCTACAAATTCATCAAAAGAACATTTGAACGCTAAGTAAATTCCACAAAACAACTTCTGAATGCTGGGAGAGGACATCAGGCACCCAGAACAGCAGCTCATTGTCTTTGAAAGGAGGTAGGAAAAAATATAAACGATAAAAAGAGAGACAAAAGAGGTAGGGACAGAGATCCGTCCCAGGAAGGGAGTCTTAAAAAAGAGAGAAGTTTCAAAACACCAGGAAACACTCTCACTGGCGAGTCTGTGGTGAGCCTTGGAACCTCAGAGGGCAGCATAACCCAGAGGAAAAATAAATAAATAATTAAAACCCACAGATTACTGTGCCCAATGGTAACTCCCAGCGGAGAAGCAGTGCAAACGCCCGCATCCACCACTAGCAAGCGGGGGCTGGGCAGGGAGGCAAGGGCTGCATTGCTTAAAGACCGGGACTGAATGCCCCGAGGCCAATCTGAGGGAACTAACTTGAGATAGCAAACCAAACTGCTGCTGCTGCTGCTAAGTCGCTTCAGTCATGTCTGACTCTCTGCGACCCCATAGACTGCAGCCCACCAGGCTCCCCCGTCCCTGGGATTCTCCAGGCGAGAACACCGGAGCGGGTTGCCATTTCCTTCTCCAATGCATGAAAGTGAAAAGTGAAAGTGAAGTCGCTCAGTCCTGTTCGACTCTTAGCGACCCCATGGACTGCAGCCTACCAGGCTCCTCTGTCCATGGGATTTTCCAGGCAAGAGTACTGGAGTGGGGTGCCATTGCCTTCTCCCAGCAAACCAAACTGTGGGACAGCAATTCCGCGAAAAGCCCTAACCTAAGACACAGCCAGGCCCGCTCACAGAACAAAGCACTGAGCACAGCTAGCCGGCTGTGGACTGACCCATCCCCCGCTGGAGACAGGGAGGCAAGGGCAGCCAGAGCCAGAAGGGGGCAATCGCAGCCCCAGAGAGGCATCATCTACCAAACTGCAAGCAGGCTTCATTGCTAACCAAGACTTCCTGGGATTCTGGACGGTCGACATCCGCCAGGAGGGTTGCCGCCAGAGATCAGCTCCCCAGAAGAGACACAAGGCACACCTGAGAAGGTGCACCAGTTGTACACTCAGAAAACTGAGCGGCAGGGACGGCGGAGGAGATAAGTCACAGCAACCGCGCTAGCCAAGCACCTGGTCACCTGAGCTGCTCGGACCTGGGAAGGGCACAAAACACAGGCTCAGCCGAGTCTGCGCCTTTGTGGAGTACCTGAGTACCTGAACCTGAGCGGCTTAGACCTGGGAAGTGCATACAACCCAGGGCTGACTTCAGACAGTTCCCGGCAGAGCAGCCTAGAGCCTAAGCAGTGTAACAGGGAAATCACACATGCCATGAGCAGGGGCAAACCCAGTGTGGACAAGACACTGAGCAGAGCACACACCAGTGTTATTTGTTTGCACTGTTCCTCCCTCCCCACAGCACTACTGAACTAGTAAGCCTAAAAAAGTGACCACCTTTGCCCCCTTGTGTCAGGGTGGAAGTTAGACACTGAAGAGACCAGCAAACAGAAGAAGCCAAAACAAACAGAGGGAACAGCCTTGGAAGTGACGGGTGCAATAGATTAAAACCCTGTAGTTAGCACCGACTACATAGGAAGGGGCCTATAGATCTTGAGAAATATAAGCCGGATCAAGGAACTATCTGAAAATGAACTGACCCCACACTGTCCACAACACCAGAGAAAGTCCTAGATATATTTTTACTATTATCATTTTTTAATTAAAAATTTTTTTTTCATTTTTAAGTCCTCTATTACTCCTTTAATTTTCATTTTTATATCCTACTATTACTTTGCAAAAAAAAAAAAAACAACCCTTTTTTTTAAAGCAAACTTCATATATATATGTTAATAATTTTTGTGACTTTGTTTTTCTAATTAATATTGTATTTTTGAGAATTCAACCTCTACTCTAGATTTTTAATCTTTGCTTTTTGGTATTTGTTATCAATTTTGTACCTTTAAGAATCCAATCTTCAGTACCCATTTTTACTTGGGAGAGAGATTACTGGCTTGACTGCTCTCTACCCATTTGGACTCTCCTTTTTCTTCACCAGGTCACCTCTATCTCCTCCCTCCCTCTTCTCTTCTCTACCCAACTCTGTAAATCTCTTTGTGTGTTCTGGACTGTGGAGAACACTTAGGGAACTGATTACTGGCTAGATCTGTCTCTCTCCTTTTGATTCCCCCCTTTATCCTCCTGGTCACCTCTGTCTCCTTCCTCCCTCTTCTCTTATCTGTATAACTCCGTGAACATCTCTGAGCGGTCCAGACTGTGGAGAGCACATAAGGAAGTGATTACTGGCTAGCTTGCTCTCCCCTCTTTTGATTCCCCCTCTTCTCCTCCTGGTCACCTTTATCTCCCTCCTCTCTCTTCTCCTCTCCATGTAACTCTGTGAACCTCTCTGGGTGTCCCTCACTGTGGAGAAACTTTTCACCTTTAACCTATATGTTTTATCATCAGTGCTGTATAGATGGAGAAGTCTTTAGGCTACTGTAAGAATAAGACTGAAAACCAGAGGCAGGAGGCTTCAGTCCAAATCCTGAGAACACCAGAGAACTCCTGACTCCAGGGAACATTAATCAATAGGAGCTCATCAAATGCTTCCATACCTACACTGAAACCAAGCACTACCCAAGGGCCAACAAGTTCAGAGCAAGACATACCAAGCAAATTCTCCAGCAACACAGGAACATAGCCTTGAGCTTCAATATACAGGCTGCCCAAAGTCACACCAAACCCACTGACATCTCATAACTCATTACTGGACACTTCATTGGACTCCAGAGAGAATAAATCCAGCTCCACCCACCAGAACACCGACACAAGCTTCCCTAACCAGGAAACCTTGACAAGCCACCGTACAATCCCACCCACAGTGAGGAAACTCCACAATAAAGAGAACTCCTCAAACTGTCAGAATACAGAAAGGCCACCCCAAACACCACAATATAAACAAGATGAAGAGGCAGAGAAATACCCAGCAGGTAAAGGAACAGGATAAATACCCACCAAACCAAACAAAAGAGGAAGAGATAGGGAATCTACCTGATTCAGAATTCTGAATAATGATAGTGAAAATGACCCAAAATCTTGAAAACAAAATGGAGTTACAGATAAACAGCCTGGAGACAAGGATTGAGAAGATGCAAGAAAAGTTTAACAAGGACCCAGAAGAAATAAAAAAGTCAATATATTGAATAATGCAATAAATTTGAGATAAAAAACATTCTGGAGGGAACCAACAGTAGAATAATGGAGGCAGAAGATAGGATAAGTGAGGTAGAAGATAGAATGGTACAGGAATAAATGAAAGAGAGGAAAAAAGAAAAATGAATTGAAAGAAATGATGACAATCTCAGAGACCTCTTGGACAAAGTTAAACACCCCAACATTCGAATCATAGGAGTCTCAGAAGAAGAAGACAAAAAGAAAGACCATGAGAAAATACTTGAGGAGATAATAGTTGAAAACTTCCCTAAAATGGGGAAGGAAATCACCACCCAAGTCCAAGAAACCCAAGAGTCCCAAACAGGATAAACCCAAAGCAAAACACCCCAAGACACATATTAATCAAATTAACAAAGATCAAACACAGAGAACAAATATTAAAAGCAGCAAGGGAAAAACAACAAATAACACACAAGGGGATTCCCTTAAGGATAACAGCTTATTTTTCAATAGAAACTCTTCAGGCCAGGAAGGAATGGCAGGACATACTTAAAGTGATGAAAGAAAATAACCTACAGCCCAGATTACTGTACCCAGCAAGGATCTCATTCCAATATGAAGGAGAAATCAAAAGCTTTACAGATAAGCAAAAGCTGAGAGAATTCAGCACCACCAAACCAGCTCTCCAACAAATGCTAAAGGATTTTCTCTAGACAGGAAACACAGAAAAGGTGTATAAACTCGAACCCAAAACAATAAAGTAAATGGCAATGGGATCATACTTATCAATAATTACCTTAAAGGTAAATGGGTTGAATGCCCCAACCAAAAGACAAAGACTGGCTGAATGGATACAAAAACAAGACTCCTATATATATTGTCTACAAGAGACCCACCTCAAAACAAGGGACACATACAGACTGAAAGTGAAGGGCTGGAAAAAGATATTCCACACAAATAGAGACCAAAAGAAAGCAGGGCTAGCAATACTCATATCAGATAAAATAGACTTTAAAACAAAGGCTATGAAAAGAGACAAAGAAGGACACTACGTAATGATCAAAGGATCAACCCAAGAAGAAGATATAACAATTATAAATATACACGCACCCAAAATAGGAGCACCACAATATGTAAGACAAATGCTAGGTATGAAAGGGGAAATTAATAATAACACAATAATAGTGGGAGACTTTAATACCCCACTCATATCTATGGATAGATCAACTAAACAGAAAATTAACAAGGAAACACAAACTTTAAACGATACAATATGCCAGTTAGTACTAATTGATATCTATAGGACATTTCATCCCAAAACAATGAATTTCACCTTTTTCTCAAGCGCACATGGAAACTTCTCCAGAATAGATCACACCCTGGGCCATAAATCTAGCCTTGGTAAAGTCAAAAAATTGAAATCATTCCAAGCATCTTTTCTGACCACAATGCAGTAAGATTAGATCTCAATTACAGGAGAAAAACTATTAAAAATTCCAACACATGGAGGCTGAACAACATGTGGCTGAATAACCAACAAATCACAGAAGAAATCAAAAAAAAACAAACAAACAAACAAAATATGCATAGAAACAAATGAAGATTAAAACACAACAAGCCAAAACCTGTGGGACACTGTAAAAGCAGTGCTAAGGGGAAGGTTCATAGCAAGACAAGCTTACCTCAAGAAACAAGAAAAAAGTCAAATAAATAAATCCACACCTAAAGCAACTAGAAAAGAAAGAAATGAAGAGCCCCAGGGTTAGGAGAAGGAAAGAAATCTTAAAAATTAGGGCAGATATAAATGCAAAAGAAACAAAAGAGACCATAGCAAAAATCAACTAAGCCAAAGTGATTCTTTGAGAAGTGAAATAAAATTGACAAACTATTAGCCAGACTTATCAAGAAACAAGGGAGAAAAATCAAATCAACAAAATTAGAAATGAAAATGGAGGGGAGGAGCCAAGATGGCGGAGGAGTAGGACAGGGAGAACACTTTCTCCCCCACAAATTCATCAAAAGAGCATTTAAACGTCGAGTAAATTCCACAAAACAACTTCTGAATGCCGGCAGAGGACATCAGGCACCCAGAAAAGCAACCCAACTCTTCAAGAGGAGGTAAGAAAAAATATTAAAGACAATAAAAGAGACAAAAGAGGGAGGGACGGAGTTCCGTCCCGGGAAGGGAGTCTTAAAAAGAGAGAAGTTTCCAAACACCAGGAAACCTTCTCACTGCCGAATCCATGCCGAGCTTTGGAAGCACAGAGGCCAACATAACAGGGAGAAAAAATAAATAAACAATTACAACTCGCAGATTGCGAGCCCTACGGTAACTCCCCCAGCGGAGAAGCAGCGCAGACACCTGCATCCGCCATTAGCAAGCGGGGGCTGGGCAGGGAGGCGCGGCGCGGGCTGCATCGCTGAGAGTAAGAATCTGGCCTGAATACCCTGAGCGCTATCTGAGCGAAATAATTTGGGCTAGCAAACCAGACTGTGGGATATCTACCACGCGAAAAGCCAGCCCTAACCTAAGACACCGCCAGCCCGCGCACGGAACAAAGGACTAAACAGAGATAGCCGGCTGCAGACCTTCCCCCTCCGGTGACAGGCAGCCAGAGCCGGAAGGGGGCAATCGCAGCCCCAGAGAGACATTATCTATAAAACTGTAAGCAGGCTTCTTTGCTAACTAAAACTTCTTGGGGGTCTGGATGGTCAACATCTGCCTGAGAAGGTGCGCCGGTTTTACACCCAGATAACCGAGTGGCGGGGAGGCGATAATTCGCAGCATTGGCGCTCGCCAAACACCTCATCACCTGAGCTGCTCGGACCTGGGAAGAGCACAAAACGCAGGGCCAACTGAGTCTGCGCCTCTGAGGACTACCTGAGTGCCTGAACCTGAGCGGCTTGGACCTGGGAGGTGCATGCAACCCAGGGCCAGCCTCGAATTGTTCCCGGCGGAACAACCTAGAGCCCGAGCAGTGTGGGCAGGGAGGCTACACGCGCCATGAGCGGGGGCAGACTCAGCGTGGCTGAGGCACTGCGAGCGCACGCCAGTGTCATTTGTTTGCAGCATCCCTCCCTCCCTCCCCACAGCGCGACTGAACAAAGAGAAGAAATACAGGTCCACCCACCAGAACACCGACACAAGCTTCCCTAACCAGGAAACCTTGACAAGCCACCTGTACAAACCCACACACAGTGAGGAAACGCCACAATAAAGAGAACTCCACAAACTGCCAGAATACAGAAAGGACACCCCAAACTCAGCAATTTAAACAAGATGAAGAGACAGAGGAATACACAGCAGATAAAGGAACAGGATAAATGCCCACCAAACCAAACAAAAGAGGAAGAGATAAGGAACCTACCTGATAAAGAATTCCAAATAATGATAGTGAAATTGATCCAAAATCTCGAAATTAAAATGGGATCACAGATAAATAGCCTGGAGACAAGGATTGAGAAGATGCAAGAAAGGTTTAACAAGGACCTAGAAGAAATAAAAAAGAGTCAATATATAATGAATAATGCAATAAATGAAATTAAAAACACTCTGGAGGCAACAAATAGTAGAATAACAGAGGCAGAAGATAGGATTAGTGAATTAGAAGATAGAATGGTAGAAATAAATGAATCAGAGAGGATAAAAGAAAAACGAATTAAAAGAAATGAGGACAGTCTCAGAGACCTCCAGGACAATATTAAACGCTACAACATTCGAATCATAGGGGTTCCAGAAGAAGAAGACAAAAAGAAAGACCATGAGAAAATACTTGAGGAGATAATAGTTGAAAACTTCCCTAAAATGGGGAAGGAAATCACCACCCAAGTCCAAGAAACCCAGAGAGTCCCAAACAGGATAAACCCAAGGCGAAACACCCCAAGACACATATTAATCAAATTAACAAAGATCAAACACAAAGAACAAATATTAAAAGCAGCAAGGGAAAAACAACAAATAACACACAAGGGGATTCCCTTAAGGATAACAGCTGATCTTTCAATAGAAACTCTTCAAGCCAGGAGGGAATGGCAAGACATACTTAAAATGATGAAAGAAAGTAACCTACGGCCCAGATTATTGTACCCAGCAAGGATCTCATTCAAGTATGAAGGAGAAATCAAAAGCTTTTCAGACAAGCAAAAGCTGAGAGAATTCTGCACTACCAAACCAGCTCTCCAACAAATACTAAAGGATACTCTCTAGACAGGAAACACAAAAACGGTGTATAAACTCGAACCCAAAACAATAAAGTAAATGGCAACGGGATCATACTTATCAGTAATTACCTTAAACATAAATGGGTTGAATGCCCCAACCAAAAGACATAGACTGGCTGAATGGATACAAAACAAGACCCCTACATATGTTGTCTACAAGAGACCCACCTCAAAACAGGGGACACATACAGACTGAAAGTGAAGGGCTGGAAAAAGATTTTCCATGCAAATAGGGACCAAAAGAAAGCAGGAGTAGCAATACTCATATCAGATAAATTAGACTTTAAAACAAAAGCTGTGAAAAGAGACAAAGAAGGTCACTACATAATGATCAAAGGATCAATCCAAGAAGAAGATATAACAATTATAAATATATATGCACCCAACATGGGAGCACTGCAGTATGTAAGACAAATGCTAACAAGTATGAAAGGAGAAATTAACAATAACACAATAGTAGTGGGAGACTTTAATACCCCACTCACACCTATGGATAGATCAACTAAACAGAAAATTAACAAGGAAACACAAACGTTAAACGACACAATAGACCAGTTAGACCTAAGTGATATCTATAGGACATTTCATCCCAAAACAATGAATTTCACCTTTTTCTCAAGCTCACATGGAACCTTCTCCAGGATAGATCACATCCTGGGCCATAAAGCTAGCCTTGGTAAATTCAAAAAAATAGAAATCATTCCAAGCATCTTTTCTGACCACAATGCAGTAAGATTAGATCTCAATTACAGGAGAAAAACTATTAAAAATTCCAACATATGGAGGCTGAACAACACGCTGCTGAATAACCAACAAATCACAGAAGAAATCAAAAAAGAAATCAAAATTTGCATAGAAACAAATGAAAATGAAAACACAACAACCCAAAACCTGTGGGACACGCTAAAAGCAGCCCTAGGGGAAAGTTCACAGCAATACAGGCACACCTCAAGAAATAAGAAAAAAGTCAAATAAATAACCTAACTCTACACCTAAAGCAACTAGAAAAGGAAGAAATGAAGAACCCCAGGGTTAGTAGAAGGAAAGAAATCTTAAAAATTAGAGCGGAAATAAATGCAAAAGAAACAAAAGAGACCATAGCAAAAATCAATAAAGCCAAAAGCTGGTTCTTTGAAAGAATAAATAAAATTGACAAACCATTAGCCAGACTCATCAAGAAACAAAGGGAGAAAAACCAAATCAATAAAATTAGAAACGAAAATGGAGAGATCACAACAGACAACACAGAAATACAAAGGATCATAAGAGACTACTATCAACAATTATATGCCAATAAAATGGACAACGTCCAAGAAATGGACAAATTCTTAGAAAAGTACAACTTTCCAAACTCGACCAGGAAGAATTAGAAAATCTTAACAGACCCATCACAAGCACGGAAATTGAAACTGTAATCAAGAATCTTCCAGCAAACAAAAGCCCAGGTCCAGACGGCTTCACAGCTGAATTCTACCAAAAATTTAGAGAAGAGCTAACACCTATCCTGCTCAAACTCTTCCAGAAAATTGCAGAGGAAGGTAAACTTCCAAACTCATTCTATGAGGCCACCAACACCCTAATACCAAAACCTGACAAAGATCCCACAAAAAAACAAAACTACAGGCCAATATCACTGATGAACATAGATGCAAAAACCCTTAACAAAATTCTGGCAATCAGAATCCAACAACACATTAAAAAGATCATACACCATGACCAAGTGGGCTTTATCCCAGGGATGCAAGGATTCTTCAATATCCGCAAATCAATCAATGTAATACACCACATTAACAAATTGAAAAACAAAAACCATATGATTATCTCAATAGATGCAGAGAAAGCCTTTGACAAAATTCAACATCCATTTATTATAAAAACTCTCCAGAAAGCAGGAATAGAAGGAATATACCTCAACATAATAAAAGTTATATATGACAAACCCACAGCAAACATTATCCTCAATGGTGAAAAATTGAAAGCATTTCCTCTAAAGTCAGGAACAAGACAAGGGTGCCCACTTTCACCATTACTATTCAACATAGTCTTGGAAGTTTTGACCACAGTAATCAGAGCAGAAAAAGAAATAAAAGGAATCCAAATTGGAAAAGAAGAAATAAAACTCTCACTATTTGCAGATGACATGATCCTCTACATAGAAAACCCTAAAGACTCCACCAGAAAATTACTAGAAATAATCAATGACTATAGTAAAGTTGCAGGATATAAAATCAACACACAGAAATCCCTTGCATTCCTATACACTAATAATGAGAAAACAGAAAGAGAAATTAAGGAAACAATTCCATTCACCATTGCAACGGAAAGAATAAAATACTTAGGAATACATCTACCTAAAGAAACTAAAGACCTATATATAGAAAACTTTAAAACACTGGTGAAAGAAATCAAAGAGGACACTAACAGATGGAGAAATATACCATGTTCATGGATTGGAAGAATCAATATAGTGAAAATGAGTATATTACCCAAAGCAATTTATAGATTCAATGCAATCCCTATCAAGCTACCAACAGTATTCTTCACAGAGCTAGAACAAATAATTTCACAATTTGTATGGAAATACAAAAAACCTCGAATAGCCAAAGCGATCTTGAGAAAGAAAAATGGAACTGGAGGAATCAACCTACCTGACTTCAGGCTCTACTACAAAGCCACAGTTATCAAGACAGTATGGTACTGGCACAAAGACAGAAATATAGATCAATGGAACAGAATAGAAAGCCCAGAGATAAATCCATGCACATATGGACACCTTATCTTTGACAAAGGAGGCAAGAATATACAATGGATTAAAAACAATCTCTTTAAGAAGTGGTGCTGGGAAATCTGGTCAACCACTTGTAAAAGAATGAAACTAGACCACTTTCTAACACCATACACAAAAATAAACTCAAAATGGATTAAAGATCTAAACGTAAGACCAGAAACTATAAAACTCCTAGAGGAGAACATAGGCAAAACACTCTCTGACATACATCACAGCAGGATCCTCTATGACCCACCCCCCAGAATATTGGAAATAAAAGCAAAAATAAACAAATGGGACCTAATTAACCTTAAAAGCTTCTGCACATCAAAGGAAACTATTAGCAAGGTGAAAAGACAGCCTTCAGAATAGGAGAAAATAATAGCAAAAGAAGCAACTGACAAACAACTAATCTCAAAAATATACAAGCAACTCCTACACCTCAACTCCAGAAAAATAAATGACCCAATCAAAAAATGGGCCAAAGAACTAAATAGACATTTCTCCAAAGAAGACATACAGATGGCTAACAAACACATGAAAAGATGCTCAACGTCACTCATTATCAGATAAATGCAAATCAAAACCACAATGAGGTGCCATTTCACACCAGTCAGAATGGCTGCGATCCAAAAGTCTACAAGTAATAAATGCTGGAGAGGGTGTGGAGAAAAGGGAACCCTCTTACACTGTTGGTGGGAATGCAAACTAGTACAGCCACTATGGAGAACAGTGTGGAGATTCCTTAAAAAACTGGAAATAGAACTGCCTTATGATCCAGCAATCCCACTGCTGGGCATACACACTGAGGAAACCAGAAGGGAAAGACACACGTGTACCCCAATATTCATCGCAGCACTGTTTATAATAGCCAAGACATGGAAGCAACCTAGATGTCCATCAGCAGATGAATGGATAAGAAAGCTGTGGTACATATACACAATGGAGTATTACTCAGCCATTAAAAAGAATACATTTGAATCAGTTCTAATGAGGTGGATGAAACTGGAGCCTATTATACACAGTGAAGTAAGCCAGAAGGAAAAACATCAATACAGTATACTAATGCATATATATGGAATTTAGAAAGATGGTAACAATAACCCTGTGTACAAGACAGCAAAAGAGACACTGATGTATAGAACAGTCTTATGGACTCTGTGGGAGAGGGAGAGGGTGGGAAGATTTGGGAGAATGACATTGAAACATGTAAAATATCATGTATGAAACGAGATGCCAGTCCAGGTTCGATGCACGATACTGGATGCTTGGGGCTAGTGCACTGGGACGACCCAGAGGGATGGTATGGGGAGGGAGGAGGGAGGAGGGTTCAGGATGGGGAACACATGTATACCTGTGATGGATTCATTTTGATATTTGGCAAAACTAATACAATTATATAAAGTTTAAAAATAAAATTAAAAAAAAAATGGAGAGACCACAACAAACAGCACAGAAATGCAAAGGATCATAAGAGACTACTATCAGTAACTATATGCCAATAAAATGGACAAATTGGAAGAAATGGACAAATTCTTAGAAAAGTACAACTTTCCAAAACTGAACCAGGAAGAAATGGAAAATCTTAACAGACCCATCACAAGCACAGAAATTGAACTGTAATCAGAAATCTTCCAGCAAACCAAAGCCCGGGACCAGACAGCTCCACAGCTGAATTCTACCAAAAATTTAGAGAAAAGCTAACACCTATCCTACTCAAACTCTCCAGAAAATTTCAGAGGAAGGTAAACTTCCAAATTCATTCTATGAGGCCACCATCACCCTAATATCAAAACCTGACAAAGATGCCACAAAAAAAGAAAACCACAGGCCAATATCACTGATGAATATAGATGTAAAAATCTTTAACAAAATTCTAGCATTAAAAAGATCATACACCATGACCAAATGGGCTTTATCCCAGGGATGCAAGGATTCTTCAATATCTGCAAATCAATCAATGTAATACACCACATTAACAAATTGAAAAATAAAAACCATGTGATTATCTCAGTAGATGCAGAGAAAGCCTTTGACAAAATTCAACATCCATTTATGATAAAAAACCCTCCAGAAGGCAGGAATAGAAGGAACATACCTCAATATAATAAAAGCTATATATGACAAACCCACAGCAAACATTATCCTCAATGGTGAAAAATTAAAAGCATTTCCCCTAAAGTCAGGAACAAGACAAGGGTACCCACTCTCACCACTACTATTCAACGTAGTTTTGGAAATTTTGGCCACAGCAATCAGAGCAGAAAAAGAAATGAAAGGAATCCAGATTGGAAAAGAAGAAGTAAAACTCTCACTGTTTGCAGATGACATGATCCTCTACATAAAAAACCCTAAAGACTCCACCAGAAAATTACTAGAGCTAATCAGTGAATATAGTAAAGTTACAGGATATAAAAACAACACAGATTAATCCCTTGCATTCCTATACACTAACAATGAGAAAACAGAAAGAGAAATTAAGGAAACAATCCCATTAACCATTGCAATGAAAAGAATAAAATACTTAGAAATATATCTACCTAAAGAAACAAAATACTTATATATAGAAAACTATAAAACACTGGTGAAAGAAATCAAAGAGGACACTAATAGGTGGATAAATATACCATGTTCATGGATCAGAAGGATTAATATAGTGAAAACAAATATATTACCCAAAGCAATCTATAGATTCAATGCAATCCATCTACCAATGGTATTTTTCACAGAACTAGAACAAATAATTTCACATTTTGTATAGAAATACAAAAAAACGAATAGCCAAAGCAATCTTGAGAAAGAAGAATGGAACTGGAAGAATCAACCTGCCTGACTTCAGACTATAATACAAAGCTACAGTCATCAAGACAGTATGGTACTGGCACAAAGACAGAAATATAGATCAATGGAACAAAATAGAAAGCCCAGAGATAAATCTACACACCTATGGACAAAGGAGGCAAGAATATGCAATGGAGAAAAGATAATCTCTGTATTGAGTGGTGCTGGGAAAACTGGTCAACCACTTGTAAAAGAATGAAACTAGAACACTTTCTAACACCATACACAAAAATAAACTCAAAATGGATTAAAGATCTAAACGTAAGACAAGAAACTATAAAACTCCTAGAGAACATAGGCAAAACACTCTCTGACATAAATCATAGTAGGATCCTCTACGACCCCCCTCCCAGAATATTGGAAATAAAAGCAAAAATAAATAAATGGGACCTAATTAAACTTAAAAGCTTCTGCACAACAAAGGGAACTATAAGCTAGGTAAAAAGATAGCCTTTAGAATGGGAGAAAAATAATAGCAAATGAAGCAACTGACAAAGAATTAATCTCAAAAATATATAAGCAACTCCTGCAGCTCAACTCCAGAAAAATAAACAACCCAATCAAAAAATGGGCCAAAGAACTAAACAGACATTTCTCCAAAGAAGACATACAGATGGCTAACAAACACATGAAAAGATGCTCAACATCACTCATTATCAGAGAAATGCAAATCAAAACCACAATGAGGTACCATTTCATGCCAGTCAGAATGGCTGCTATCCAAAAGTCTACAAGCAATAAATGCTGGAGAGGGTGTGGAGAAAGGGGAACCCTCTTACACTGTTGGTGGGAATGCAAACTAGTGCAGCCACTATGGACAACAGCGTGGAGATTCCTTAAAAAACTGGAAAGAGAACTGCCATACAACCCAGCAATCCCACTGCTGGGCATACACACCAAGGAAACCAGAACTGAAAGAGACACATGTACCCCAATGTTCATCGCTGCACTGTTTATAATAGCCAGGACATGGAACCAACCTAGATGTCCACCAGATGTCCATCCAGATGAATGGATAAGAAAGCTGTGGTACATATACACAATGGAGTATTATTCAGCCATTAAAAAGAATACATTTGAATCAGTTCTAATGAGGTGGGTGAAACTGGAGCCTATTATACAGTGTGAAGTAAGCCAGAAAGAAAAACACCAATACAGTATACTAATGCATATATATGGAATTTAGAAAGATGGTAATGATAACCCTGTATGCGAGACAGCAAAAGAGACACAGATGTATAGAACAGTCTTTTGGACTCTGTGGGAGAGGGTGAGGGTGGGATGGTTTTGGAGAATGGCATGAAACATGTATATTATCATATGTGAAACAAATCACCAGTCCAGGTCCGATGCATGATACAGGATGCTTGGGGCTGGTGCACTGGGATGACCCAGAGGGATGGGATGGGGAGGGAGGTGGGAGACGGTTCAGGATGGGGAACATATGTACACCCATGGCAGATTCATGTCAATGTATGGCAAAATCAATACAATATTGTAAAGTAATTAGCCTCCAATTAAAATAAATAAATTTATATTAAAAAAAAAAAAACCCTGTTCATGTGCATAACAACAAAAAACAAGGGAGAAAGGAATATCTAAGAAGTAAGGATGGCTGTCACTTTCACATATTACAAAGAGATCAAAAAGAAAAAGACTAAGAAAAAGGCATGGATTTACAGCTGGAATATATTTTCTGCCATTAAAGGTTCAGGTGAAATAAAAAACTAAAGAGAAAATATAGGTTTTAGGGAGGTAACAGTGAGCAAGTAGAGCAAGGAAGACCAGAAATGACAAAATCTCAGTAACAATGTTCATCGCAGCACTGTTTATAATAGCCAGGACATGGAAGCAACCTAGATGTCCATCAGCAGATGAATGGATAAGAAAGCTGTGGTACATATACACAATGGAGTATTACTCAGCCATTAAAAAAAAAACATTTGAATCAGTTCTAATGAGGTGGATGAAACTGGAGCCTATTATACACAGTGAAGTAAGCCAGAAGGAAAAACACCAATACAGTATACTAACGCATATATATGGAATTTAGAAAGATGGTAACACTAACCCTGTGTACGAGACAGCAAAAGAGACACTGATGTATAGAACAGTCTTATGGACTCTATGGGAGAGGGAGAGGGTTGGAAGATTTAGGAGAATGGTATTGAAACATGTAAAATATCAGGTATGAAACGAGATGCCAGTCCAGGTTCGATGCACGATACTGGATGCTTGGGGCTGGTGCACTGGGATGACCCAGAGGGATGGTATGGGGAGGGAGGAGGGAGGAGGGTTCAGGATGGGAAACACATGTATACCTGTGGCAGATTCATTTTGATATTTGGCAAAACTAATACAATTATGTAAAGTTTAAAAATAAAATTAAATTTTAAAAAAAAAGGTTTTGAGAAGTAAATGTGAAAAATAAGGCAGTATGCTATCTCAGTTGGTAAGGAATCTGCCTGCAATGCAGGAGACCCAGGTTGGATTCTTGGGTCAGGAATATCCCCTGGAGAAGGAAATGGTATCCCACTCTAGTATTCTTGCCTGGAGAATCCCATGGACAGAGGAGCCTGGAAGACTACAGTCTGTGGGGTCACAAGAGTTGGACATGACTTAGTGACTTAACTACTAATTAACTACTATGCTATGTGCACAAAATTTGTAAAGGCAAAAATCTATACGTAGTTAAAAAGTAAATAAAATTTCCAAACAGCTATCAGAATCTTGTTGAAGATGGGAATCGTGAACTTGGACAAAAGCTAGAAGGAATATTTCTGTGGCAGCATTCAGAAATACTCAGGAACCTGATACTTAGAATCTTCAAGTAGCACATTTGTTTGGCATAGTATGCAGAATGGAGTATCAAATGAGATAGAGATCCTTAGGGGCTAGAAATAATTTAACTAAATTATACTCTAGGCAATACAGCAAGTGAATCCAAAATGACCTGACATATGGAAAAAACAGAATACAGACCAGAGATCTTAAAGGCAGGGACAGCAATTGTAAGCTTATGGTACTCCTCTATCACTCCTATCTTGATTCTCAAATCTAAATTCATATTAAAAATCAACCTCACAACAATATGATCACTATAGTTAACACTGCTGTATGATATATACCAAAGTTGTTAAGAGTATAGATCCATGTAAGTGGTATATGTCAATTATATCTCAATAAAATTAGAAAAAAAAAAAAAACCCTCATTTTCTTTCATGTGGATTTCTCCATATAATTTCACTGACCCTTCCTGTACAATTTCTGCTCCTGCTCATTCTGCTACAGTCTCCATCTCTGGAAGCCTGGGAACCTGAGGACATTCTTGTGGAAGAATACAATCCACCAACCCCTCTACCCCACCTACCTAATCTATCAAAAGTTCTCAGATGGCAGCATGGTCAGGGAATCAGAGAAGCTCTACAAAATAAATTTTTCCCTGTGCATAAGCATAGCACACATCCTTCCACCCAACCTCCCTAGAACAAGAAGTTATTATTAATATATGAAATACTACCATTTTGAGAGATGTGACTAATTAGCTTTAGAAGAAAGTGGTGACCAAGCAATGCATTAGAGTTCTGGGATGCTCAGACTGAGGTCACCAGGCCAAGGGAATTGTCCCACAGGACTGTGAGGGAGAAGAAAAGGGTGTATACTTTTCTTATAAAAAAAAATTAAAGATTAACCATTTTGATTTTTACATTATTTTTACCTTTAATTAATTAATTAAATTTTTTTTTTTTGCCATCTAAAGTTTATTTTCTTTCCAGATTACAAAACAGAAGAACTACTAGCCAGGTTGTAACCTAACTAAATTGGCCAGTAAAACCAATCACAGCATTATAGAGTCTACAGTAAAGTCGAGAGAGATAAACTACAACTCAGCAGAAAATTTACCAATGTGCCAGAGTTAAATAAGAAAAAAATTGTTGCATGATACTTAGTTGTAACAGCTAACTAATAAAATTGGACACAGCCACTGAGGTATCCAGGCTACTAGGCCAGCTTTTATGAGGAGCTCTTGGACAGTTTCTGCATGAGTCTAGAGTGGGGAGCAGCTGTAGGACTGGGCCCATCCCTCTGGCCCTTGGCCTTTTCTGGGCACTTAACAGCATTACCCAGAAACTGGGGTACTTGAATCCAATGGATTCAACTCAAGGTCTTGGACATCACAGATATGCTGATTCTTTATTAATAATTTTCTCTTCGTATTTTGCCTCCAAGTTTCTCTGGAACTTTCTCTCCCTGAACTCTTATCTGTACCCCAGATCTTCCTTTCTATCTTTTCCACCTTGTCTCTTGTACTCCAGCCTCTTATCACAACATTCCTTCTACCCCTGACCCTAACCATGAGCTACTTCTCATCAGGAGACATCATTTGTCTCATGTCCCTCTAGATGAGTCTGCACTTCTCAGCCTGCAGGATATTTCTCACTTCTCACTCCCAACAGCCTCTTTGATGCCATTTCTGAAATACTTTCCTGTAAGGAAGCTCACACTGAGCTTGCATATACCTCTCTGATCTGTTGCTGTAACTGTCTGCCCTTTGGGTTCTTCCTTTATGAGTGACATGTAGATTTTTCTTCTCTCCAGCTCCTGACATCACCTGAGTGAATTCTTTATGTCTTGTAGGCAATGCATTTAGCATCATTTTTCCAGTTCCTTGATCTCTTCAATGCCAATGGATTTTACTTCTTGAAGTAAAGATCTCTTCATCTTTACTTCACAACAACAATTCTCATCAACAGCAACACCTTGCCATCAAGCAGACTGTTTCATACCTCAGTGAATTTTCTCTATGATAGTAATTTCCCAAATTCCCTGCTCCCTCTCTGTCATTCCAACAGTATCTACTCCTCAAGCATCTTGGCTTATTAGTCTTCTGAGTTTTCTTTATTCTGCACAGCCTTAAATTGATGCTGTTCATTGTAATTACTCTTACCTATACCTTTATATCCCTCTTCTGCTTTTTAAAAAAATTTATTTGCTAATTACTTTACAATTGTAACTGGCTAATTACTTTACAATATTGTAGTGGTTTTTGCCATACATTGACATGAATCAGCCATGGGTGTACATGTGTTTCCCATCCTGAGCCCCACTCCCACCTCCTTCCCCATCCCATCCCTCAGGGTCATCCCAGTGCACCAGCCCTGAGCACCCTGTCTCATGCATTGAACCTGGACTGGTGATCTGTTTCACATATGATAATGTATATGTTTCAATGCTATTCTCTTTTGTTTTTGACACATATACATACTGCTAGCTGCAGAGCGGTCTGATGCATTCTGTTAGGAAATATCAAAAATTGTGCATGTTTGTGTCAGTACAAATTCATGGTTTCTAGTATCATTTGGCGGAGAAGGCAATGGCACCCCACTCCAGTACTCTTGCCTGGAAAATCCCATGGACGCAGGAGCCTGGTAGGCTGCAGTCCATGGGATCACTAAGAGTCGGACATGACTGAGTGACTTCACTTTCACTCTTCACTTTCATGCATTGGAGAAGGAAATGGCAGCCATTCCAGTGTTCTTGCCTGGAGAATCCCAGGGACCAGGGAGCCCAGTGGGCTGCTGTGTCTATGGGGTCGCACAGAGTCGGACACGACTGAAGTGACTTAGCAGCAGCAGTAGCAGCAGCAGTATCATTTGGGCCTCAAGATTCTCTACCAGTTACCTTTTTTTTTTTTTTTTCCTGATCAGTGCTTCCATTTCTTTCAACAGCTCTGTCTGGTCTCCTATGTTTGTCCTAAACTTCTGAGAGAATTTATCTTTATTTTATTATATGATTCAAGGGAATCTCTAAAGAAAAGGAAAAATGTATTTTCTAGTTTTTAATTGGGAAAAAGTTCAATACTTTCCTGTAAAAAGTGTTGCAGAGCTTAGAGATCTTGACACAATTCATCAACTAAGGCTGTGTGTGTTCAAAGGTCCAACAATAATTAGGAGCAGCTAGTATGAGGAAATGGCAACCTACTCCAGTATTCTTGCTTGGAAAACCCCATGGATGGAGGAGCTTGGAGGGCTACAGTCCTCAAGGTCATAAAGGAGTCAGACATGACTTAGTAAGTAAACCACACCAAAAGCATGAATAAATATGAAGATAGGATATTAGAAAAGGATGGGAATGCCTGGAGTGAAACAGAGTAAAAGAGAGATAGGGTGGAAACAGAGACAGTGATGCAGAGATGTGTGCACAAACCCTTTACTTCCTGGAGAAACAACAGGCAGCCAACTACAAGAATTGTTAGAGCTCAGCAAATTTGAAAAATATAGGATAATTCACCACAAAACTGTTAATACAAGAACACACAATAAAGTACGTTAAGATTATTTAATTCAAAATAAGACCCAGAATGCAGTTTTATTGGATTTAAAATATGTTAAACATTAAAATACATTTTAAATAATAGAGTAGAAATTAGTAATTACAGACATAGACCCTTTTCTGCTTTAGTAATTCAAATATAATAGAACCAGTAGAAAGAAAAAAATAGATTGATAACTCATAAAGAAATAAATTTAAAGGTTAATAAATATATGTAAAAAACAAATTTTGGAAGTAAGTGTTGGGTTATATCCTTTCAACACCTTGTGAGGGTGAAGGCCATGTAAGAATTACCCAGGAGAATGTATTTAATTAATCCCACTATTATATATTGATTGAAAAGTATAGACTAAGTGAAGTTCCCTTTTTGACTTGAACTTTCTGTTCAGTATAAATGTACATAATTTCAGTCTACTGAAACAGATAACCCCAGATACTGATGGCCTGTTGAACATTAATCAGTTTTATGTCTAATATAGCAACCATACTAAAATTTCTTTGCAAAAATGCCTATAAATATAATGGCTTTTCCCCCTAGCTTTATTGAGATATTATTGACATACAATATTGTGCAAGTTAAAGTGTAAAACATCATGAATAGATACACACATACATTGTGAAGTGATTACCACAGTAAGGTTAATTAACACCTTCATCACTTCAATAGTTACTATTTTTAGTATGTGATAATAACATTTAAAATTTACTCTCTAAACAACTTACTGTATATAATACAGTATAGCTGACTATTGTTACCATGCTGTACATTAGATCCTCAGGATTTACTCATCTTCTTGCTAGAAGTTTGTATCCTTTGAATAACATCACCCTACTTTCCCCGCTCCTCACTCCCCAATTTCCTGCTGCTGCTGCTGCTGCTAAGTCGCTTCAGTCATGTCCGACTCTCTGCGACCCCATACACTGCAGCCCACCAGGCTCCCCCTGTCCCTGGGATTCCCCAGGCAAGAATACTGGAGTGGGCTGCCGTTTCCTTCTCCAATGCATGAAAGTGAAAAGTGAAAGTGTAAGGCAAGAGTACTGGCAAGAGTACTGGAGTGGGGTGCCACTGCCTAGCAACCATTATTTCACCCTCTCTTGCAGATTTGGCTGTTTTAGATTCTATATATAAAGGAAAATAGGTTTTTCTCCTTGTCTGATGTATTTCATTAAGCATAGTGTCCTCATGATCCATCTATATTGTTGTAAAAGGCCAAATTTTCTTCTTTTTATGTCCAAATAATATTCTATTAGATAAATGATAGATAACAGATAGATAATCTGATAGCTTCTTTATCCATTAATCCATTAATGGGCACTAAAGTTATTTCCATGGTGTGGCTATTGGGAGTAGTGCTGCAATGAACATAGGGGTGGAGATATCTTTTCAACATAGTGATCTCATTTCCTTCAGGTATATGCCCAAAGTGGAACTGTTGGATCATGTGGTAATTCTATTTTTAATCCTCTGAGGAACTTCCAGACTTGTTGCCACTATGGCTGCACTAACTTATATTCCCACCAACAGGACCCAGTTCCCTTTTTTCCCACATCCTTGCTAACACATGTTATTAGTTGTCTTTTTGATAACAGCCATTCTAACAAGTGTGAGCTGATATCTGATTGCAGTTTTGATTTGCTTTTCCTTGATTTAATGGTGTTGAGTATCTTTTCATGCACTTGTTGGTCATTTGTATGTTTTCTATGTAGAAATGTCTATTCAAATCCCTTGTCCCCTTTTTAATTGGGACAATTTAATTGTTTATTAAACAATTTAATTGTTTATTTTGCTACAACTTAGTATGAATTCTTTATATATTTTGGATATTATTTCTTTATCAGACAGGTAGTTTGCAAATATTTTGTCCCATTTGGTAAGTTCTCTCTTTTCATTTTTGTTGATTTCTTCTGTGCATAAGTTTTTGATGTAATCTCATTTGTTTATTTTTTCTTTGGTTGTTATAGATTTAGTGTCATATCAAAATATCATTGTTGAGATCAATATTAGGAAAGTTTTTACCAATATTTTTCTAGTAGTTATTTAGTTTTTGTCATGGTACAATTTTGGGGTACAGTTTTACTCTTTTGCCTGTGAATATCCAGTTTCCCCAACACCATTTATTAAAGAGACTATCTTTCCCAGTTAACTATTCTTGGTTCAATTGTTAAATATTATTTGACCATAGATGCATGGTTTATTTCCGGGCTCTTGATTCTGTTCCATCAGTCTCTATTTCTGTTTTTATGCCAGAACCATACTATTTTGATTACTATAGGTTTGTAATAAAAATTTAAATCAGGAAGTGTGATGTCTCCAGCTTTGTTTTCTTTCTCAAGATTTCTTTGACCAATTAGGGTCTTTTGTGGTTCCATACAAATTTTAGGATTGCACTTTCTATTTCTGTGAAGAAAGTGCCATCAGAATTTTGACAGACATTATATTGAGTCTACAGATGAATTCAATATATAGATGAACTTTTTTTAGATGGACATTTTAAAATATTAATTCTTCAAATCCATGAACAGAGGATATCTTTCCATTTGTTTGTGTCTTCTTCAATTTCTTCATCAAAATCTTGTAATTTTCAGTATACACATCTTTACACCCTTGGTTAAATTTATTCTTAAATATGTTATTCTTTTTGATGGTACTGAAATTGTCTTCTTTATTTCTTTTTCAGATAGTTCATTGTTAGTGTCTAGAAACACAAGTGATGTTCATATGTCGATTTTGTATCCTACAACTTTGCTAAATTTGTTTATCAGTTCTAACAGTTTTTGGTGGACTATTTGGGATTTTCCTGTATGTAAGATTATATCATCCACAACAGAGAAAATGTATTTCTTTCTTTCTAATATGAGTGTCTTTTAGTTATTTTTCTTGCCCAGTTGCTGTGGCTAGAACTTCCAATATTATATTTAATAGAAGTGACAAGAATGGGCACCCTTGTCTTATTCCTCATCTTAGAGGAAAAGCTCTCAAACTTTCATCACTGTATGTTCTTTACTGTGTGTTTGTCATTTATGGTCTTTACTATGTTTATGTACATTCTTTATATAACCAATTTGTTGAGAGTTTCTATCTGAGAGGATGGTAAGCTTTATCAAATGCTTTTCTGTATCTATTGAGATGATCATATAATTTTTTATCTTTCATTCTATTAATGTGTATATTACATTCATTGATTTGTGTGTATATCAATCATCACACTGTACACCTTAAATTTACATATGTAAATTTACATAAGTGTCAGTAATATATTAATAAAGCCGAAACATATGTACATATAATCTATTTTCTTAATTTTCAGATTTTCTCTCTTTACTGATGGTTGTTGGAAAGAAGGACTTATAAATGTAACCATCTAAGCAGTTAAACTTGGAAAGCATATTTGTCACAGAGAACTACAGGTGTTCACTTAGGTTAAAATAAAATGTTTGTAATTAGAATGAAAATGTGTTCACTAAAACCATAAAACTACTCACTACTCCTGTGCTAAGTAAACCCACAATCATCAAGTTTTGTAGATTTTTTTGCTAGCCAGAAAACTTCAGTCACTGTGTCCACTATTCTCTTTGCAGTTCTACAAAGTAAAGTCAACTGAAACACCAAAGAGCCATTTTTTTTCTGAATATGTGTCTGCAACTCAGCGACTTCCAACAGAGGGCAACAGAAAAGATGATTTTAGCATTGAATCACATGTGTAGAGCTAGAACCCTTTCTTTGGTTTCAGCAAAAGCTGCCCCCCTCCTCAGTCAGTCTCTAATTTGGGAGAGAGCCAGTTTGTTTTGTTTTGTTCTTGGATTTTTTCCCTGTAAAGTTGTTGGAAGCACTAATGAGATAAGGAAAAGAAAATTCACGGCATTACTGGGTAAGGATCCTAGATCGTGCAATGCCATGAACAGCAGCACCTTTCTAGTCATGAGCTTTCATCAGACCTTCTGAATTCAATAGCAGTTTCAGGAACTGTGAAAATAAAGTAGGAGAAATAAACTCTGATAAGTAATAAATTCTTAGGAATAAAACAAATCACAAGCAATGGCCGCCTTGAATTGTAAATGACCAATTGTGAAAAAAAATATCACAGGAGTGTTGAAAATTCACAAGCTGTACCAAGACACTAGTCTAAGTTAACAAATGCTGTGTAAGCCATGTCTCAATGAAATAAAACCCAACCAAAATTTATTGAAGGAGTCGTTAGTATAGGAGTCTTAAATAAAGCACTTGTCTTCACATCTAACTCATCTTGGTGTCCATTTCATTGGTGTGGTAAAATAAAAATTAAAAGAGAGAAAAAACAAGTTGGTTGGAAACATAGCATTAAATTCAATCCAGCAACAGACTGAAAAATCAAAGACTGTTAATTATGAGGAAAAGTAGAGAAAAGCAAAAAAAAAAAAGATTAAGCCTGTCACTTATACATACTGCTATATTTAAAACAGATAACCAACAGGACTACCATAAAGCACAGGGAACTCAGCTCAATATCTTTAATAACCTAAATAGGAAAAGAGTTTGAACAAGAATAGACACATATATATGTATTACTCACTTTGCTGTTTGCAACTGTAACTAACACGTCATTGTTAATCGACTATACTCCAGTATAAAACGTTTTTTTTAAGTGTAAGTCTGTTAAAGTCAAAAGTCCATGATCTGATCTGACTCATTTTCCTATCATGGGAAAATGGTCTGAGTTTTCTTTATTGGTTGGCAGTATCAAGCACTAACCCAGGGGGCTAACTCTTAGTGGGTCTCCAGAGTCTAGGTCATTTAGGTCTACACAGGTGTCTGCAGAGCTAGTTGGCCAGAACACAGAGGTAAAAGGATAATTTTCAAAAGGCTGAAATCATGACACTTATACAAAGGTAATTAATTAATGAGGGAACTAGTAAGATATCCACTTCAAATGGGAATTTGACTTACAAGGACTTACATTCTTTACTGAACAAAGATGTATTTGCACTGCCATGAACAGAAATCATTGCCATTACTTAAACAAGACACATGTGCATTACCATCAGTATTCTACAACTTAAATTCTATCCCTATAGGATTATTAAATACCTTGCCTAGTCAAAGACAAAGGCCCACATTCCTATGAAAGTGAAAGTTTCTCAGTCCTGTCTGACTCTTTGTGACCCCATGTGACCCCCCATACAGTCCATGGAATTCTCTAGACCAGAACATTGGAGTGGGTAGCCTTTCCCTTTTCCAGGGGACCTTCCCAACCCAGGGGTCAAACCCAAGACTCCTGCATTGCAGATGGATTCTTTACCAGCTGAGCTATAAGGGAAGCCCCAAAATACTGGAGTGGGTAGCCAATCCCTTCTCCAGGGGATCTTCCCAACCCAGAAATCAAACCAAGGTCTTCTGCACTGCAAGTGGATTCTTTACCAACTGAGCTATGAGGGAAGCCCAACACATTCCTATAGAAACATGTAATCCCGGAGGACCCACTAGACAATATCCAGTATTCCATTGAAAGGGTACCCAATAATCTCTTAATCCCAATTTCCAACTCATTCTTAATTTCTCCTAACAGAAAATATTTTCCCATTACCCAGAGCAAGACCTGATTAGCTTAAGATAAAAAGACCAGTCTTCCCTCCAGTGCAATTAAATGACGTTCAAGGAGAGGAAATCAAATGATGTTCAACCACTGACCAAATGTGTCTCACTGCAGAGAAGCGAGTCTGCAAAAATACTGAAAGTGGGTCCCAAAGTGATTTGTTTTAGTATGTTCTTCATGAAATAAATTTATGAATACTAAGTTGAGTCCTGAGGCTTACCAAGTATAAATTCGGGTTTCTTTACTTGATCCTGATATAATAGAGATAAACAGAAACGTTGTCAAGGCATTTTACAGTGCCTTCACCTCAAACACTCTTGCTGTATAAACAGAAGTTGATTTTGAAGGCAGATGAGCGGGGGAGGTGGTCCTGGAGGAGACAACACTATAAAGAATTTGTCAAGACACAAAATCTTGAGAAGCAGAATTATTTTGCTTCAGACATGGGTATAATTATTCATAAAACAATGCATTAATAAAGCTGCCAGATTATTAAGGAAAAATAATCATATTAGAAGTCATAAAGAAGTAGTACATATACAGCCAGTATAAGGATCTATTAAAAATACTACAGAATAAATTATTAAAATGTCATATTGGAAAAAAAAAAGTTTATTTTTTCCTCTCACTCTTTCTCTTGCTAGAAGACAAAACTGAACTCCCCATCTTTGGAGCTTGATGCAACTATATGAAAAATTGTTCATAAACAGTTTTCTCTCCTTTTCCCTCCCCATGAGCCTGGAACACCATAGGTAATGGACATTTAACTTGTGGGTTAATTCTTCCCATTCATAACTAGTGACCCATAGAAAAGATAATCTTTTAAAAGATTATGGATGCAGCCACTTTGTAGGACTTGCACAGATAAAATATTAAAATAAACTAAAAACCCAGATAATACAGAAAGATCTGTATTAAATACATTGAAAATGTGGAAAGTAATTACTGACATGAGAGAGAACAAAATAGATAAAACTAAATTAACAAATACATCATCCTTTGGCCTCTAACCAGATGAGACTGACTTACAACATAAACTAACTGATAAAATCTTTCTCATTATAGCTTTAAAATCCTCAAAATTCTCTTCTGGCAGAGGAAATTGGATAAATTCCAATGCTGTTGATGGGAAGTGATGAGAATGTAGCTGAAAAAATGCTGTTTAATTATATTTTTTCCTTTTAAGATAAGGACTACATCTTAGGAGACAAAAATAGTTTTTCTTTGAAAGATAATCATATGAAAGCAATGAAGCTAGACAGAATGTTTTTATCAATTGATGAGAAGGCTTTTAACTTTCTTTTTTTTAAGCTGGATGCCTTTTGTCATTTTAGGATAAAAGATTTATTTTGAGTACACTGGTTTTTAAAGGTCTTAAGACCAATTGAACCATGTTATTACAAATTGAGTCATTCATTAAAATTCATTTAAATTCATTAAAACTGGAATATTTCAGGATCGTTGTGTTATAAAATTTTTGTGTTATAAAAATTTCCTGAGTGGTAGCTAATTTCAACAAAGATAGAAGGATATCTTTATCTCAAAAATAGATGCCAGTTGATTCTTCAGGATTAGAGATCAAAAAAAGATAAAAGACAAAGACTCAAGTGTAGATACACACTAGGAGAGATGGCTCAGTCTCCTTTGTATATTGGTTGAAGGCTACTGGTACTACAGTTTCTGATATGAGTAAGTGAAATAATACCCACCATCCTACTATTTTTTTAATTAATTTATTTTTATTGAAGGATAATTGCTTTACAGAATTTTTCTGTTTTCTCTCAAACCTCAACATGAATCAGCCATGGGTATACATATACCCCACCTTTTGAAAATCCCTCCCATCTCTCTCCCCGTCCCACCCCTCTAGGTTAATAGAGAGCCCCTGTTTGAGTTTCCTAAGACACACAGAAAATTCCCATTGACTATTTCACATATAGTATGTAAGCTTCCATGTTACTCTTTCCATACATCTCACCTTCTCCTCCCCTCTCCCCATGTCCATAAGTCTATTCTCTATGTCTGTTTCTCCATTTTTGCCCTGTAAATAAATTCTTCAGTACCATTTTTCTAGATTCCGTATATATGTGTTAGAATACGGTACTTATCTTTCTGTTTCTGACTCACTTCACTCTGTACAATAGGCTCTAGGTTCATCCACCTCATCAGAACTGAATCAAATGTGTTCCATTTTATGGCTGAGTAATATTTCATTGTGTATATATACCTCTACTTCTTTATCCATTCATCTGTTGATGGACATCTAGGCTGTTTCCATGTTCTAGCTATCGTAAATAGTGCTGCAATGAACAATGGGATATATGTCGTTTTCAATTTTGGTTTCTTCAGGGTATATGCCTAGGAGTGGGATTGTTGGGTCAAATGGTGGCTTTATTCCTAGTTTTTTGAGGAATCTCCATACTGTCTTCCATAGTGGTTGTATCAATTTATGTTCCCACCAACAGTGCAAGAGCGTTCCCTCTTCTCCACACCCTCTCCAGCATTTATTGTTTGTAGACTTTTTGATGATGGCCATTCTGACTGGTGTGAGGTGATATCTCATTGTAGTTCTGACTTGCATTTCTCTAACAATGAGTGATGTTGAGCATATTTTCATGTATTTGTTAGCCATCTGTAGGTCTTCTTTGGAGAAATGCCTGTTTAGATCATTTTCCCACTATTTGATTGGATTGTTTTTCTGGCATTGATTTGTATGAGCTGCTTGTATATTTTGGAAATAAATCCTTTGTAAGTTGTTTCATTTGCTATTATTTTCTCCCATTCTAAGGGTTGTCCTTTCACCTTGCTTTTAGTTTCCTTGATTGTGCAAAAGCTTTTAAGTTTAATCAGGTCCCACTGTTTACTTTTGTTTTTATTTCCATTACTCTGGGAGGTGGGTCATAGAGGATCTGCTTTGATTTCTGTCATTGATGTTCTGCCTATGTTTTCCTCTGAGAGTTTGATAGTTTCTGGTCTTACATTTAGATCTTTGATCCATTTTGAGTTTGTCTTTGTGTATGGTGTTAAGAAGTGTTCTAATTTCATTCTTTGACAAGTAGCTGTCCAATTTTCCCAGCACCATTTATTGAAGAGGATGTCTTTGCCCCCATTGAATATTCTTGCCTCTTTTGTCAAAAATAAGGTACCCATAGGTGCATGGGTTTGTTTCTGGGCTTTCTATCTTTTTCCATTGGTCTACATTTCTGTTTTTGTGCCAGTATGATACTGTCTTGATGACTGTATCTTTGTAGTATAACCTGAAGTCAGGAAGCTTGATTCCTCCAGCTCCATTCTTCTTTCTCAAGACTACTTTGGCTACTTGGGGTCTTTTGTGTTTCCATATGAATTGTGAATTTTTTTGTTCTAGTTCTGTGAAAAATTCCATTGGTACTTTGATAGGGATAGCACTGAATCTGTAGATTGCATTTGGTAGTAGTCATTTCACAATATTGATTCTTCCTATCCAGGAACATGGAATATCTCTCCATCTGTTTAAGTCATCTTTGATTTCTCTCATTAATGACTTATAATTTTCTGTGTACAGTTCTTTTGTCTCCTTAGGTAAGTTTATTCCTAGATATTAAATTCTTTTTGTTGCAATGGTAAATTGGATTGATTCCTTAATTTCTCTTTCTGACTTTTCATTGTTAGTATATAGAAATGCAAGTGATTTCCGTGTGTTGCTTTTGTATCTTGCAACTTTGCTAATTCACTGATTAGCTCTAGTAATTTTCTGATACTATTTTTAGGGTTTTCTATGTACAGTATCATGTCATCTGCAAATAGTGAGAGCTTTACTTCTTCTTTTCCGATCTGGATTCCTTTTATTTCTTTTTCTTCTCTGATTGCTGTAGCTAGGACTTCCAGAACTATGTTGAATAGTAGTGGTAAAACTGGACACCCTTGTCTTGTTCCTGATCTTAGGGGGAATGCTTTCAGTTTTTCACCATCGAGAATAATGTTTGCTGTAGGCTTATCACAGATGGCCTTTACTATGGCTATAGCTCTGATCTGGGGAGCTTGTTAATCTAACTCAATCAACACCAAATAGACTAATCAAAGACCATAACATCAACTAGCTCTTTACTTCAACTACTGCTAAATCAATATGAAGGAATATTTTTTGCATTTCTTTATTTCCCTTCTACTAACCTGTAATGAATATAAACTATCTTTCCTTCTGCAAAGAACCAGTTCAACTTTGGAGTATAAATTTCTGAAGTTCAGGGAAGTTTGTCCTATTTACACATCATCTATCTGTAACTCCTGGAATACTGCACATCACAGTATTCCAAACATACTAAGTCTGCCATGTGAACTACTGCAGACTTACTATGTTTGGAATACCATATTTGACTACATTTTAAAATTGCTAAGAGGAGTTTAGCTTTCTTTTGTGTGGCTGCCTGTCACTGTTTGTGTCTAAATCAGCTTGCAGGACATTCTTGGTGACAACTCCAGTTGGTATCTTATTTTAAACAGCAAATACCCAAAGTTAAAACTGGAGTCAATCAGTCCAAAGTGTATTTTCTCAAGAACTGTGCAGAGAATTAGAAATTGCCATTGTAACCCCCATTTTTATAGGGTCCAGCAATTGCATGTGAAAGCATCCTCTTATCCCTAGTGGTACCAAACTCAGAGGTCAACTCATTCAATGAATGCAGGATCTGCAGACAACTTAGACATATGTCCTTATCAGCTGCTGCTGCTGCTAAGTTGCTTCAGTCATTTCTGACTCTGTACGACCCCATAGACAGCAGCCCACCAGGCTCCCCCGTCCCTGGGATTCTCCAGGCAAGAACACTGACTGGAGTGGGTTGCCATTTCCTTCTCCAATGCATGAAAGTGAAAATGAGGATGATAAAATGTATAATGATTTCCAAGACACACTAGGAGAATGGCAATGCAATTTTTGAGACTAAAATAATGAATGTTAGAATTATTTTTGAGGCCAATTATAAAGACAAATAAATTACCACCAATGATTATGATTTACATAGCCTAGCAAAATGCCCTTGTGAAACTTCAACATCAAAAAGCTGTGAAAAGTAACAAAGTTACTTTTTAAAAATATATTCAACTGTTTTGTAGCATTTGTAATTATTACAAAATCTTTCTTATAAAATATGTTCAAATTACAGATAAGATAATTTTAAAAAACCCTAAATCCCACCCCCAGGAAGAAATATCACTACTAATATTTTGGCTTATATATATATATATATATATATATATACATATATATATACACACACACATATATATATATAGTATATTTTATATATATATATATATAGTATATTTTAGAAATATAGAAAGTTTTAAGACTTGTTTTGTCACCAAGTTTTTCAATTATTAATCTATCTTGAGCAACTTTCCATGTTACTAAATATTAATTATATAATAGCTGAGCTTTATGTATATAACATAATTCAATTGTGTTCATAACATAATTTATTTAATTTAGAATGGTTACACTATCAACAAAGAACTACATAAATACAAGAGGATAATAATATAGACAAATTGGCCCTAAATGAAGAAAAGAAAGGTAAGACTCTTTAAGGATCAATATTAAACCAATTTTATAAGAAAAATAACAATGAGGATTAAACGAGTTAATACAGGTAAAGCTAAAAGCATTGCCTGACACATAATATATACTTTGAATATATTTCCCATTATTTTTCCAATGAACTGAAGGAATAAACTATTAAATATTTAATTGGCAGGTGATATGAATGAAAGTACATACCACAGTACTATGAAAAGACAAGATAACAGAGCTACATCACAAGATATGTGTGTGTGTGTGTGTGCACACACATGTGTATGAGAGAGGGCTAAGGGAGAAAGGGAGACAGAGAGTACAAAATGAAGATAATATGCATTACAAGATAAAGCAAATTTCATTTTTAAGCTGATCGACTCCAAGCAAATTGTTACAGACCAGAAAAGGAACCCAGGCTAACTTTTAAATTGATAAAGCCCTTTCAAATATCATCTCATTCAGTCATAACAATAAACCTATGAGTTCTATGGGAGCCTTTGAGGAAACTGAAATTCAGAGAGGTTAAGTGACTTGGGAACGATAACAAAGCATTTGGGTTGGTGTAGCCGGGACCATAATCTCTGAATTTTGACTGCAAATTTTGTGCAATGCTAGAAGGCAATGGCACCTCACTTCAGTCCTCTTGCCTGGAGAGTCCCATGGGCAGAGTAGCATGGTGGGCTGCAGTCCATGGGGTCGCTAAGAGTCGGACATGACTGAGCAACTTCACTTTCACTTTTCACTTTCATGCATTGGAGAAGGAAATGGCAACCCACTCCAGTGTTCTTGCCTGGAGAATCCCAGGGACGGGGGAGCCTGATGGGCTGCCGCCTATGGGGTCGCACAGAGTCGGACATGACTAAAATGACTTAGTTGCAGCAGCATACTGCCTTTCATTTTAGACTTTTAAGACAAACACTGATAGTTGGGGGAATAGCCAAACCTATATAGTAGGTACCCCCAAAATGGCCTGTCTCTTGTTTTTACAAATAAAGTTTTATTGAAACTCAGCAATGCCTTTTCATTTATGTGTTGTCTATGGTTATTTGTACACTACCACAGTAAAGTTGAGCAGTTGCACCAGAGACTGTATAGCCCCCAAATCCAAAACTATTTACAACCTGGACCTTTACAGAATACGTTTGCCAACACCTGATTTCCTTGGCTGAACATAAAGTTAAGAACAGTCTTCCATACAAATTGTGAAATTATTTGTTCTAGCTCTGTGAAGAATACTGTTGGTAGCTTGATAGGGATTGCGTTGAATCTATAAATTGCTTTGGGTAGTATACTCATTTTCACTATATTGATTCTTCCAATCCATGAACATGGTATATTTCTCCATCTATTAGTGTCCTCTTTGATTTCTTTCACCACTGTTTTATAGTTTTCTATATATAGGTCTTTAGTTTCTTTAGGTAGATATATTCCTAAGTATTTTATTCTTTCCATTGCCAAAGCGATCTTGAGAAAGAAAAATGGAACTGGAGGAATCAACCTACCTGACTTCAGGCTCTACTACAAAGCCACAGTTATCAAGACAGTATGGTACTGGCACAAAGACAGAAATATTGATCAATGGAATAAAATAGAAAGCCCAGAGATAAATCCACGCACATATGGACACCTTATCTTTGACAAAGGAGGCAAGAATATACAATGGATTAAAGACAATCTCTTTAACAAGTGGTGCTGGGAAATCTGGTCAACCACTTGTAAAAGAATGAAACTGGACCACTTTCTAACACCATACACAAAAATAAACTCAAAATGGATTAAAGATCTAAACGTAAGACCAGAAACTATAAAACTCCTAGAGGAGAACATAGGCAAAACACTCTCTGACATACATCACAGCAGGATCCTCTATGACCCACCTCCCAGAATATTGGAAATAAAAGCAAAAATAAACAAATGAGACCTAATTAACCTTAAAAGCTTCTGCACATCAAAGGAAACTATTAGCAAGGTGAAAAGACAGCCTTCAGAATGGGAGAAAATAATAGCAAATGAAGCAACTGACAAACAACTAATCTCAAAAATATACAAGCAACTCCTACACCTCAACTCCAGAAAAATAAACAACCTAATCAAAAAATGGGCCAAAGAACTAAATAGACATTTCTCCAAAGAAGACATACAGATGGCTAACAAACACATGAAAAGATGCTCAACATCACTCATTATCAGAGAAATGCAAATCAAAACCACTATGAGGTACCATTTCACACCAGTCAGAATGGCTGGGATCCAAAAGTCTACAAATAATAAATGCTGGAGAGGGTGTGGAGAAAAGGGAACCCTCTTACACTGTTGGTGGGAATGCAAACTAGTACAGCCACTATGGAGAACAGTGTGGAGATTCCTTAAAAAACTGGAAATAGAACTGCCTTATGATCCAGCAACCCCACTGCTGGGCATACACACTGAGGAAACCAGAAGGGAAAGACACACGTGTACCCCAATGTTCATCGCAGCACTGTTTATAATAGCCAAGACATGGAAGCAACCTAGATGTCCATCAGCAGATGAATGGATAATAAAGGTGTGGTACATATACACAATGGAGTATTACTCAGCCATTAAAAAGAATACATTTGAATCAGTTCTAATGAGGTGGATGAAACTGGAGCCTATTATACAGAGTGAAGTAAGCCAGAAGGAAAAACATAAATACAGTATACTAACGCATATATATGGAATTTAGAAAGATGGTAACAATAACCCTGTGTACAAGACAGCAAAAGAGACACTGATGTATAGAACAGTCTTATGGACTCTGTGGGAGAGGGAGAGGGTGGGAAGATTTGGGAGAATGGCAATGAAACATGTAAAATATCATGTAGGAAACGAGTTGCCAGTCCAGGTTCGATGCACGATGCTGGATGCTTGGGGCTGGTGCACTGGGACGGCCCAGAGGGATGGTATGGGGAGGGAGGAGGGAGGAGGGTTCAGGATGGGGAACACATGTATACCTGTGGCGGATTCATTTTGATATTTGACAAAACTAATACAATTATGTAAAGTTTAAAAATAAAATAAAATTAGAAAAAAAAAAAAAAAGAACAGTCTTCCACATATGGAACAAAGCATGAAAACAAGGTTTGTGAATTCAAATGCGTAAGTAACCACAGATCTGAAAGATGTTTTCTGCTTTTTATCCATTAAAGACTGACCAAAGAAAATAAGTAAAAAGGGGGGTATTAAATACAAACAAATAATAAAGCATGATGCTAATGAACTGCAAATTATAGGGTGGAGTAGCTTAAAAACAGCAATGTGCTCATCCTGAGAAACAAACATATTTACATCATTATTTAAGATGTGTAAAATGTATTATTGGCACCAGGATGGGAACTGAAAAGTAAGGGTTAATGTAAACTGTGATTTCTACACCTTTAGTAGAAAATTTCCTCTTTCTTTTCAGAAAAAAAAAAAAAAGAAGAAGAAGAAGAAGTAATGCACTCTCCAGGGAGAACAAAATACACTCACCATCTGGGTGAGGAAGTCTATGAACAAACATTCAGTGATGTATAGTAGTGATGAAAGAAATTTTCATATGTTGAGGTATGGGGAAATCATTCTGCCTTAGACACAATTTAACTGGAGCTTTAGGTGAACCAAAGCAGCCTGGTAAACATGCACTATACATCTGCTTTAACCATTAAAGAAAAGAAGGCATTTAAAAATAAAAATGGAGTAACTATGGTTCCGGCATTGAAAATGGAGCTAGGTGGCCATCACGGATGTGGTTTGAGGCACCTTCCTATATCACTAACAACCTGAATTTTCTGAACTGTATCAAACTCAAGGACACCACCAGTCATTCTCAAAATCATATCTGCTAGCAGCTATGAACTGCAACCTTAGAGTCTCAAGGTCTCCTCTTGTAACTCTGCAATGATTTCAGACCCCAACCCAACCCTTGCTTAACAAGCACCTTACTTCTTGCCAGTTCCAAACCTAATTCTTGACCAAAAATTCAACTAATTGTGCATTCTTTGCCTTAATAAGCCTCCCCTTTGTTGTAGTCCATAGAGCACAATTCAAGTGCTTTTTGAATATGTATCTCTTGGGCTGTAGTTCTCACTTTAGCTCAGTTAAACACTTTTCTATTCCTATTACAAATTTTTTTTTATCAATTATTTCCTATAAAAGTAGAAAGTCCCTGCTCCAGTTCAAGATGACAGCATAGCAGGAGGAGGACTCTGCTCCTCCTGTGGACACACTGGGTTTACAGCTTCATGTGGAACAACTTCCTCTGAAAACTGACTGAGGACCTCCTACTGGGCCAGACCAAGGAGAGAAGCCCACAAGCAAGCAGGTAGAGGAGGCTGGGGCACAATCCAGCCATAAAACTCATCCCCCACCCCAGTCTCAGCAACCCACAGTCAGGCAGGAACTCAAAATCCAGAGTGTCTCCCTGAGAAACAAATGGTTTGAACCCCACACCAGGCACCACCAGAGTTAAACACGTGCACCATAATAAGGAGCTTCCAAAACGTCTAGCTTTGAAAACCAACAGGGCCATTTCCACAGAACATCTGAGAAATGGCTAAAGTTCTCAGGCTCAGACTCACCTGCCCAGGGCCCAGCTCAGAAACAGCAGACCCAGGGCCGCCCAGAAGTTGCAGGAGAAGCTCATTTACTTTGTGCTTGTCCTGGAGGGTGGCCTGGGGTGGGCAGGATGGAGGTCTGGCAAACAACTGGAGGCCTGCAGGGCGCCGTCCTGGAGCGAGACTGGCGGCGCAATCTTCAGGCTCCCGCCCCGCTGGCGCTGCTGGGATCTGCCCAGGGCTTTCACCCACAGCTGGTGTCCACAGATAGCCCTCGGATCACCTGCTGTGAGGACGCCTGGCCTTGCGTTCCTCCCTCTCTCAGGACTGTTCTTGGCAGGCTGCCACCTCCAGGGCACCAGACATGTAGAAGACTCACCCACCTGTCTTTCTGTGCTCATCTTGTCCTGGAGCATCAGCCTGACCAGTAGCTTCAGGTTTAGTTCCTGGAGGGACCCATGATGGACTTGCCTCCAGGGAACCTAGGCCAGTCCAGGACATCTTTCTGCTCTCCCTCTGCCACTACAGCTCACTGGTATCTCCCAAACAGGAGCTTATACACACATCTGGAGCCCCAGTTTTTGTGCTTACAACCCAGGGAACACTTCCAAATCACCTCACTCTGGTGAACCACGGGGCTTATGCTGTGGCCCCTCAGGACTGTATCTATTTCATACATTAAATGCTGCTGCTTGAGGGTCTAGCTTCCCATCAGCCTGAATCTAGGATCCTCCCTTTTGGAACACTGAAAGATCTTGGCACATCCTCAATTCCTCAGTCCAATTCAGTTCAGTCGCTCAGTGGTGTCCAACTCTTTGCGACCCCATGAATCACAGCACGCCAGGCCTCCCTGTCCATCACCAACTCCCGGAGTTCACTCAGACTCAGGTCCATCAAGTCGATGATGCCATCCAGCCATCTCATCCTTTTCCTCTTGCCCCTAATCTCTCCCAGCATCAGAGTCTTTTCCAATGAGTCAACTCTTCGCATGAGGTGGCCAAAGTATTGGAGTTTCAGCTTTAGCATCATTCCTTCCAAAGAAATCCCAGGGCTGATCTCCTTCAGAATGGACTGATTGGATCTCCTTGCAGTCCAAGGGACTCTCAAGAGTCTTCTCCAACACCACAGTTCAAAAGCATCAATTCTTCGGTGCTCAGCTTTCTTCACAGTCCAACTCTCACATCCATACATGACTACCGGAACAACCATAGCCTTGACTAGATGGACCTTTGTGGGACCTTTGTTGGCAAAGTAATGTCTCTACTTTTTAATATGCTATCTAGGTTGGTCATAACTTTCCTTCCAAGGAGTAAGCGTCTTTTAATTTCATGGCTGCAGTCACTATCTGCAGTGATTTTGGAGCCCAAAAAATAAAGTCTGCCACTGTTTCCACTGTTTCCCCATCTATTTCCCATGAAGTGATGGGACCAGATGCCATGATCTTCGTTTTCTGAATGTTGAGCTTTGAGCCAACTTTTTCACTCTCCTCTTTCACTTTCATCAAGAGGCTTTTTAGTTCCTCTTCACTTTCTGCCATAAGGGTGGTGTCATCTGAATATCTGAGGTTATTGATATTTCTCCCTCAATTCCTGGGACCATTAAAAAGAAAAGGGCTGTTTGTACACTCACAAATGTTTGAGGGACAACCAAGAGTTAGGGCAGGGTTGAATCATAAGCTTCACCACCTGCACAGGGCCACTCTTTTAAGACTGGGACAGGTGGTTGTTTTACCTAATGCCTAGAAAACAACACAGAGAGTAGCGAAAATAAAGAAACAGAGGCATATGTTGCAAATGAAAGAAAAAGATAAAACCTCAGAAAGATGGTCCCTTCTTCATAAGGATTGGCTGTTAGGAACAGAAAGTCTATCAATAGCCACTTGTTAATTTTTTGTTTCAATAAAGCCATCTAGTGTTTTTTTTTTTGCCTAAAAGTCATAAGCTGGCAGAACATTCTCCTCATTGCCATCTTCATCTGTCTGTTCCTGAGTGTGTAGATGACTGGATTGAGAAAAGGAGTTAAAACTGCATCAAATATGGCTAGAAATTTATCCAGATGTGTTGGAGGAGAGGGTGACAGATAGAAAAAAATCAGTGGACCAAAGAACAGAACCACCACAATAATATGAGATGACAGAGTGGAAAGAGCCTTGGATGAAGCACCTGAGGAGTGTTTCTGAAGAGTGACCAAGATGAATATATAAGACAGGATGAGCAAGAAGAAAGTACCCAAGGAAATGAATCCACTATTAGCAGTGACCATGAACTCCAGTTTATAGGTATCTGTACAAGCAAGTTTGATGAGCTGAGGAAGGTCACAGTAAAAGCTGTCCAAGACATTAGGGCCACAGAAGGGCAAGTTTACCACAAAAGCCAGTTGAGTCAATGAGTGAGTAAGACCAATGGTCCAGGCAACCACTAAAATAAAAATGCACATTCGTGGGCTCATGATGGTCAGGTAGTGGAGAGGCTTACATACGGCCACATATCTGTCAAAGGCCATGGCGATGAGCAGCACCATTTCTGTGCCTCCCACAGCATGGCTAAAGAAGATCTGAGCTATACAGCCCCAAAAGGAGATGACTTTTTGCTTCCTGAAAAGATCACAGATCATCTTGGGTGCTGCAATAGAGCAAAATATCAGGTCAATGATGGAGAGATTTGCTAACAGAAAATACATTGCGGAGTGTAAGTAAGGGTCAGATGTCACAGTGACCACTATAAGGAGGTTTCCCGTCATACTTGACATGTAGAAAAGACATGAAAAGCAAAAAAGAAGAAGCTGGATCTCCCAGGAACTGGAGAGTCCCAGCAACACAAACTCAGACACTACAGAGTGGTTGCCTCCACTCATTGATTCATTTAGTTGTTCATTCTCCTGTTACCTAAAGGAAGAAAATGAGACAATTAAAATTAATACTGTTACATTACTGCCATCTATGGAAAAGTGCATAAATTTTTAAAGTCAAATATTACCTGAGAATTCCACAAAAATCAAATATTTTCCTTTTAGCCATTATTCCTGTACTTTCATATGACAATGACTGAGTGCCAGGTGGCCTGGCTAACACAAGGAATGGTGAGCAATTTGTGGACTGGTACCCAGAGGTCCACCTGATGAAAACACAAGCAAAGTGTCTTCAGTGTTAAATTGCTTTATCAGTGTGATCAATGTTAACCATACTCTCCCTGATTATTGTATGTAATAACCAATCATATATACTAGGTCGGCAAAGAAGATTATTCTATGATAAAAAGATTTGTAAGATCCTATGACTAATTTCATTGCTTAAGCCAGAAATGATCCTTCCTTATTTTATACTTCCCAAAATATTTTTAATTCTTTAGTATCCAGATCAAATGGTACTCATCTGTCTAACCTTTTTCATAACATACCTGTATATCCATATTTACTTACTCTATTTACAGTTGTCACATGTCTACTTTCTTCATATAATTAAACTACTCAAGGTTATAAATTATCATGCCTTTAAATTTTTATCCTCATATAATATCTTGCAAATATTTCTAGTGGAAAAAAATATTTTGGAACGATTTGACTAAAATCTTTCCTATATATTAACTCATTCCCTTCAACAATATTTATCAAGTGCCTACTATGTACCAGGAGTAGTCTGAACACTAGAAATAAAGCCAAGAACAGAAAAAACACAACATTGTAAATAAATTTTATCCCAGTATAAAGAGTTCCAATGATATAATCAGATAGAAACAGGGAGATTATTAGAAGCTATTGCAATAATCCAAGCAAGAGATGATGGTGACAGATCAGGGTGATAAGGGGTCACAAATAGCAGGACACTACTTAGCAACTGAACTGAACTGAACTGAGTGAGACAATGAGATATGGTTACAATCTGGATATATTGAGATGATGCATAGTGAAATGTCCAGCACTATAAATAACCCTGGAAGTTTGGAGACTATGAAGTAATGTACTTCATTGCAGAGTTTTTATATGAAAATAAACAAGAAAGACCCAAATCTACAAAATTAAGGAAGTTGCTGATAAAGTAAATATATATTTAGTCACCAAATTTAATAAGGACTGTACAATAAAGAGACATTTGAAGCTTTAAGAACAGAGTCTGAAGGAAACAAAATAATCTTTTATACAACAAGTAAAAAACTATGGAACTCAATAGCACAAGTAGTGATAGAGGCTGAGAATGTTGTCATAAAACAGTTGGAACTTTTGCATTATATATATCATAAACAATATATTAGCCACCTTTACTATAATAAACAGCAAATGTTATAAGAAAGCCATTCTCTTTCTTTGTTATATGTATTCATTCTGCCAAGACATCTAGAGTTGTAGTAGAAGCTTGTGTGTACTTAACTAAAGACTCCTAGATGTGAACATTGGACTATTATAGCCAAGTGTCTTTTGTACCTCTATTTAACTTTACTCTGCAGCTCTAAGTGAAACAGAGAAGATCCTCCCTTTTACAGCTATAAAACCAAGGTGAATTAAACAATCAGGAATATTTAGATCTGAAAATAAAGAACTAATAATTGCCCACACTATAATAGAACAACTTTGCTGGCATTGAAACCTACTAATCATAAGAAAGCTCAGCAAAATAAAATTGCAGTTTCTTCCCACTTTCACCCATGGCCAATAGTTAAAGAATTCCTATATATACCCAGTTTTATAGGATCAAGTGAGGAGGGGAAAGTAGTTGAAGCTATATTCAAACAATTCCTTGAATGTTAGAAATAAAAATATATAAAGAGATATGACATTTCGTCATAACTCTCCAAAAGCTGAAGGAAGATATGCTTCAATCTAAAATATAAGAGAGAAAGCAGCACTGGAGTGTCAATAACTAAAATGATGTAAGAAAAGGAAAAATATTAATAAGGGACTTATATTATTATTATCTCCTGCATGAGCAAATCATTGCTTAAACTGGGTAACTCTCATACGCAGTTAGATTTAGTAGAATATTATTTTTACCTTTGTTAAAATAAACCTATTGCCAACCTTTGTTAGTGACATAAACCACTGAAGATCTGTGCCTGAAAAATTACTAATATAGAGGTATTAATAACCTCATTTAAAAGAAGAAACATATACCCCTCAAAAATCTACTTTGCTGAGTGATTGCAAATTCCAGTCTTCCTGTTGGTGGGAATGCAAACTAGTACAGCCACTATGGAGAACAGTGTGGAGATTCCTTAAAAAACTGGAAATAGAACTGCCTTATGATCCAGCAATCCCACTGCTGGGCATACACACTGAGGAAACCAGAAGGGAAAGAGACACGTGTACCCCAATGTTCATCGCAGCAGCACTGTTTATAATAGCCAGGACATGGAACCAACCTAGATGTCCATCAGCAGATGAATGGATAAGAAAGCTGTGGTACATATGCACAATGGAGTATTACTCAGCCATTAAAAAGAATACATTTGAATCAGTTCTAATGAGGTGGATGAAACTGGAGCCTATTATACAGAGTGAAGTAAGCCAGAAGGAAAAACATAAATACAGTATACTAACACATATATATGGAATTTAGAAAGATGGTAACAATAACCCGGTGTACGAGACAGCAAAAGAGACACTGATGTATAGAACAGTCTTATGGACTCTGTGGGAGAGGGAGAGGGTGGAAAGATTTGGGAGAATGACATTGAAACATGTAAAATATCATGTAAGAAACGAGTTGCCAGTCCAGGTTCGATGCACGATACTGGATGCTTGGGGCTAGTGCACTGGGATGACCCAGAGGGATGGTATGGGGAGGGAGGAGGGAGGAGTGTTCAGGATGGGGAACACATGTATACCTGTGGCGGATTCATTTTGATATTTGGCAAAACTAATACAATTATGTAAAGTTTAAAAATAAAATAAAATTTTTTTAAAAATAAATTAATTAAATTAAATTAAATTAAATTAAAAAAAAAATTCCAGTCTTCCCATCCTGATCTGTATGCTAGCTCATTTTTAATAATTTAACATTTAATAGCTACTTTTTAAAAGAAAATTTCTATTAAATATCTCTGCAGTCATTTCAACAGAAATTGCATAATCGAAAAGAAAAACAGGAGTAGGATCTAATTAGCTGTATGGATGAATAATTCATGGCTGAAGATTTGTCACATGAAATAACAAAATCACTGTAGAGCAAAAAAAGATCAGTCATGAGATATGGTGAATAATTTCCTGAAACATAAAATCTCCTTTTGGGGTTGAACTATGAACTACACTGCAGAAGTGTATTAGTAATAATCATAGGTGGGAGAAAAGGCAGAATGTATTCAAAATAGTTCTGCAGTATGTGTAGCTTTATTGTAGGACTTATCAAATGCAGGAAATTATGACTTCTTAAATCTCTCTTCTTAAAACAATGTGCTACTGAAGATGATTAAAAACTTCCCCACAGGGGGCATTTCAGTCAGTTCAGTTCAGTTCAGTCGCTCAGTCGCGTCCGACTCTTTGCGACCCCATAAATCGCAGCACTCCAGGCCTCCCTGTCCATCACCAACTCCCGGAGTTCACTCAAACTCACGTCCATCAAGTCAGTGATGCCATCAGCCATCTCATCCTCTGTCGTCCCCTTCTCCTCCTGCCCCCAATCCCTCCCAGCATCAGAGTCTTTTCCAATGAGTCAACTCTTGCATGAGGTGGCCAAAGTACAGGAGTTTCAGCTTTATCATCATTACTTCCAAAGAACACCCAGGGCTGATCTCCTTCCGAATGGACAGGTTGGATCTCCTTGCAGTCCAAGGGACTCTCAAGAGTCTTCTCCAACACCACAGTTCAAAAGCATCAATCTTCGGCGCTCAGCTTTCTTCACAGTCCAACTCAGGGTCCATTTAGCAATGTCTAAAAACATTTTTGGTTGTCACAACTGTTGCAAAGTGTGGTGGAAAGGGAGAGTGAAGTTGTTACTGACATCCAGTAGGTAGAGGCAAGGGACGCTGGTAAACATCCCATCATGCACAAGATAACAGTACAGCCTGCCACGACAAAGAATTACCCAGCCCCGAATTTGCCAAGGTTGAGAAACCGTACATAAATGATGCATTTTGTCAGGGAAAGATCAGAGTCTTATTTTTGTCTACTCTCCCAGGCCCCCCACTACCATTCTCGTCACAAGATGTGACTCTAATTAGTGTCTGTTATTAGTAAATGACTAAGTGCATGGATGATGGGTGGATGGATGGATGGATAGGTGGATGTAGAGAGGGAAGGATGATTACCAAGTGGACTGACAGATGATGAAAGAGAAGCAAAGAAGAAGGATCTCTAAATAATGGCTAACTAGTTATTTTTAGAAAGAGTAGGAGCAAACAATGAACCACACTCCATATAAATGTAAACTTTGTAGAAGAATTCAAGATCTCTTCATACACACACACAAAAACACATTGACCACATTCCTAACACATTCCTTAATTTTGTAGATATTTTTGGAACTTTTCTAATCATTCAAACAATAAATCTGAGAAATAACATACTAATGTCCCCAAGGACTAGACAATAAGAAATGACAAGTATTCACATTGCTTTGTAAATTATTTCTTCTGACCACTTTTTGGGAGCAGCAGCTACCTCTTATGCAGGTATTTAAGCAATTCGGAGTTTTGATTTCCTAAAAAGTAGCTCAATCAGTAAAAAGTCTGCCTTCAATGCAGGAGACCTGGGTTTGATTCCTGGGTCGGAAAGATCCCCTGGAGCCGGAAATGGCAACCCACTCCAGTATCCTTGCCTGGAGAATCCCATGGACAGAGGAGCATGGCAGGCTATAGTCATGGGGTCACGAGTCAGGCATGACTGAGTGACTAAGCACAGCACACAAAAAGCGAAATAAATTTGGAACATCAGGTACTGTCCAAGTACAATGAGTCTAAGTGAGGTACAACAGAGGAAGAACTGGATAAGGAAAGAGGAAAAATGGGGAGTCTAGAAATGAGTCTGATGTTCTAAATAGGAAATGAAGTAAATAAAAAACTGAATACCAGATGACATTAACGTGGATTCGGCTTGTGTCTTCAAAGATAAGAGTTGCACCTGGTTGAATACACAAGCCCAGGGGAAGGCATAAAAGTGCTCCTCAAAGAGTGATACTGAGCTATTTTTGGCTCTAAGTTAAACTGAGCTTGCTCTAAAAGAACACTTTGAATCTTTTGTTCTCCAGGACTTTCATCTACTGCCATGCTCTTCTCAATTAAAGGTCATTAAAGTTACAACAACTCTTTAACATTTACTCTCTAAACACTATCATTGTTTTGAAGATGTATGTAGGTTTGGTCTCCTAGAAGAGATTCTCATCCATTTCAAGTTTATAGTTGAAGAAAATGAAGAGAATAGGTGTCCTACTACTAAATCCCGTAGGATTTAGTGTCCTACTAAATAAACCAGTAAGTACATAAGGAAATTTCTGATCCAGCACAAATAATACATCACTGGCATACTTAAATCATCAGAGACATAACACTTAAAACTTTAGTATCCCTATGGTTAGGCTGTCCCTATGCTTTATTAATTTGACAGTCTAAAACTTCTCTGCTTTCAAATGAACTTTCTAGTTCTCCAAGTCTATGTCTATTTATCTGTTGCTCTGTAAAAGTAAGATAGAGATGTTGTCAAGAACCCTTTTAAATAAATCCTACTGTCCTTGATTTAAGTAACAATTAGATTGTTCCTTTCACCTCTCTGCTTAAGATCAATATTCATACCTCTGGATTCCTAAACGTGTTTTATTTTTTCTAAATCTTAGGTATTTTACATTGTGGTAGCCAAAAATTAAAAGGGAAAAAATAGCTAAATGCCCAACAAATATGAATAATAGTAGAAAGATTAATTTTCCTTCAATACCATTATAGCAGTTTTTCTAAATAACAGCTGAAAACAGTAGTTAGTAATGAGACATGTAGACAGGGTCAAGTTTGTTCTCAGAAAGACAAATGATCAGTCTGTCCTTCTCCAGATTCTGTGTACATCATTTAATTTTAGTCCCAAGAAATACCATGGAGAACTAGTCTCCAGGGGCTTTTTTTCCTTTTTTCACTTTTCTATAAATACAGAAATAAAACAGAATAAGTGGTCTTGTCTTCTAACTTCTGAGGTTACTAATTTTCTTCACTCTTATCAGAAAGGTTAATGAGGTAAGAAGTAAATAAACTTTTCCTAATCATCACCTGAACCCTCGAGTGACAAGACATTGCATTGTGCTGACCTTTATGTCCTTCGTGACGTTAGTTTCCCTCTGGAAGCCTAAGACACATGTCTAAGCCTAAAAGCCTAAGACACATGTCTAAGCATAAAAATCCAAGTCAGTTATTCACCTCTCTCCATAATCCATAGCCCTAATGAGATCTGCTGCTTCTTCCCTACATTACAACTTATCTAACTACAACTAAAAATCCATTTGATATCTGCAAATGAAGATTTGCCCACTAAGACTGTTTTTCTGAAACTAAGGATCAAGTTTAATTTTTTTCTCTTGTTAACTGGACTTTTCATTTTTTCACCAACCTGTTCCCAGACCACAGCATCTTCAGAGAGCTAAAGAACCTTAGTTTACCTGGTTTGTGCCATTGCCATTTTATAAAAAGCTGAAAGAATTAAACAAGGTAATTAATTAACATCTCTGCAGAATAGCGACCCAGTGATGCTGCAGATACTTACATTTGTTCACTTAGCTCATGTGGTCAGGGGAATTGTCCCTAGAACCTGATTGGTTTGAAACAAGACATCTGAAAGAAAAATCTTATAATGAGTCACTGGAGAGGAAACAAAACTGACTGGCTGTTTTAGAACATCAACTTTGGCAATTTTGTCTGTCAATGATTACTGACTCATTGGTGATTTAAAATGAGGCAGAAGGGCCTGGGGATTGTGGAGACAAATCAGAATCATGCGGATTTCACTATACATTTCAATCAGCTCAAACACCCATAATACTAAATAGGTAGGAGGAAATGCTTGAACCTCTTTCACATTTTAAAAAAATGGCATTGGAGAGAATAATAGGGTGAACCATCATTCATGTCAAGCAGTCAAAGTACCTGAGATCTGAAGGACCAGGAGACAGAGGGGTATGAACAGTATTTCTAACAGAAGAAAAGCAAAGTCTGCCTCTTCTGCTCAAAACCTACTCAAAGCTCTCCACTTCCAGAACCCTCCTAGGATTGACCCCCAGCAACATATCCAGTATTCCATCTTTTTGACAAGTTAAGACCTTCATCCAAACAAACTCAACAAGAAAAATGTGCATAAAAATAAAATCAATACAAATTTTACTTTAAAAAAGAATGATTCATTTGAACATGCCCTTTTATTTTGTTTTTTTGTTGTTGTTGTTTGTTTGTTTTTAAATTTTATTTTATTTTTAAACTTTACAAATTGTATTAGTTTTGCCAAATATCAAAATGAATCCGCCACAGGTGCCCTTTTAAAAAGTGAGTCTTCTGGTTCATATGAAACAATGTATAGCACAGACTGATCTCAATAAATTTTTGATATAAATGAATGATGATTCAATTAGAATGCAGGAAATAGATCCTCAATTCACTTCTGAAAGAATCAAAAATGTGTTGACATGTGGATAGATGGATAGGTGTGTGATAAAGCAAGTATAGTAAAATCTTTTCTCCTGTTTTATTGAGATATAATTACATGTAAAATTGTATATGTTATACCCATATAACATATATAAAGTATACAACATGCTGACTTGGTATATGCATATATTACAAAATTATTACCACATGTTTAATTAAATCCATCACTTCACATACAATTTGTTTCTTGTAATGATAACCCTCTTGGCAACTTTTAAATACTGATCTCCCTCAACTTACAATGGAGTTATGTCCCAGTAAACCCATCATAAGTTGAAAATATCTGAATAAAAATTGCATTTAATAGACCTAACATACAGAACCTCATAGCTTGGCCTATCTTACCTTAAATGTTTGCAGAACACAAACATTAGCCCACAGGTGGATAAAATCATCTAACATAGAGCCTATTTTATAATAAAGTGTTGAATATCTCACATAATTTATTGAATCCTGTACTACAAGTGAAAAACAGAATAGTTGGATGAGCACAGAATGGCTAAGAGTATATCAGTTGTTTGCCTTCCTGATTGTGGAGCTGACTGGGAACTGTGGCTCACATCATACCACATCATACCGCATCATACCACAAATTGCTAGAGCAGGGAAAGATAAAAATTTAGAAGTATGGTTTACTGATTGCATATTACATCCACACATAATAAAGTGAAAAAACTTTGTCAAACCATAGTAAGTCAGAGACCATCTGATATAATACAGTACTGTTAACTACGGTCACCATTCCTGTGCATTAAATTTCTCAAGCATATTTATTACATAACTGAATATCTGTAGCTTTGGATCACTTCCTCACTTGTCATCCACCACCCACCTCTGGTAACCAACCAATCTGTTCCGTTTCTATGAGTTCAGAGCTTTTTTTAAGATTCTACATATAAGTGAGGTCATACAATATTTGTCTTTATCTGACTTTTTTTTACTTAGCATAATACTCTCCAGGTCCATCCCCGTTGTCACAAATGCAGAATTTCCTTCCTTCTCATGACTGAACAACATTCTGCCATGTGTACATACCACATTTTCTTTCTCCATTCATCTGTCAGCACACATTTAGGTTGTTTCGATGTCCTGGCTATTGTAAATAATGTTACAGTGATCATGGGGGTACAGATATCTCTTCAAGACAGTGATTTCTTTTCCTTTATGTATAGATGAAAAAGTGGAGTTGCTGGATCATATGCAGACTTGGTTTTAATTTTTTGAGGAAATTCCATGCTGGTATTTATAGTCCTTTACCAATTTACATTCCCACTACAGTGCCCAAGGATTTTCTTCTCTCAATATTCTCACTAGTGTATGTTATTTCTGATATCTCTCTTACTTATAACAGTTTAGGTAGGGTTACAAGAACCAAGAAAGGACTGTAAATGATCCCAGTGCTGGCAAGAGCAGTAAGCTCTTATCATCCCTGGGGCTATAAAGACACGGGGAAGGACATGGGGAAGGTTTATGCAATGGTGGAGGCCATTAAACAGTATAAGTGTATTGCTTTGAACCTTCTGCTGAGCCGTAAGCCTGCAGAACTAGCAGCCTGGAAGAGAAACGCACAGGAAGTGAAGGAGACCAAGGATAAACTAGAACTGTGTCTCTCTTTGCTTCCAATTTTGATGATGCAGGTGACCTGTGGAGTAAGCTGATGCTCTTCATCATGAACATGCACTTGCATCTGACCCGGACTTAGAAAAACTGAGGTGGAAATCCAGCAGGAGTGAAAGGAGCTGAAGGCCCCAGTTGTCCCACATCAGCAAGGTGAGCCAGTTGCATGCATGAGTTATAAGGATACTTTCTCTATCTTGGCCTTCAGAACAAAAATGGTACTGCTTCACTTCCTTCCTCCAAATCTCAAACAAACTTTTCTAGTGGCGAATCCTAATGTGGAAACATACATGGAAGGAAATTCTGGGAACAGGTCTGGTTTAGCTGAGTTGACACAATATGAAGCCATGATAGCAGACTAGTAATTCAAATTCATTATGAAATATGTATCCATTCTTGCTAGGGTAAATCACTGCCTCTTCCATGAAAAAAGAGGTCCAATGTAATCCATATGTTGCCAGGTAGCTAGCTATTTTCCCCTAGAAATGATGCTGATTGGTTTCCTCTACTGGCAGGTTGGAACTCTGTGATGGAGGTACACAGATCAGTTTTGTTGAGGGGAAGTCTGTTGAAGGGAAGTATTGAGCCCATATATAGCTTCCATCCCTGTTACCATGGCCGCTCTGCACATGTGCCCATTAATCAAATCCTGGAGTGGTGAGAAGCTAACTGAAATTCATTGGATGGGTAACTAGTCCATCTGATTATTAAGATTCTTTTTAATGCCCCTTGATGGGCATTTTCATGAAATATCTTCATTGAGTAAAAGATTTAACAATCTAATAGGCTGTTAACACCACTCCACTTATTCATGTTAATACATTACTACCTAAATCTCAGGTCAGTACTTACATGTTAATAAATTCTACTTTAGTTTCATATTTTGTCTTTTTTGGCATAATAATTTTAAAATGCTCTCACATACATGTTCCCCATACTCTGAACCATATTGGCAAAATCCTACTATTCTTTTAGTATAAAACTGTATATTATTGTAAATTGTATTTCTCTATCCAAATTAGGTTGGGACTAACACTGTTTATGGTACTAGAGACAACTGCTCTGGTAAAGCCAAAAATACATATTTTATGCAAGGAAAAGCTGGTTCATTCAGACTCGAGTGGGGGTGCTGCTCCAATAAGGTTCTGGGAGAGTGAATGCCTATAACATTTCCTATCAATGGACATTTGAGTTTTATCAAAAATGTTTGCTTTTATAAGGTAATAGCAAACGTTTTAACATGTGTTCTTATACATATGTGCAAATGCTTCCAAAGGCTATATAAAAAGAAGTGGAGTTTCTAGGGACTACCACGTGCATAATTTCATTTTTAATATATACTGTTGAATAGTTCCATGGCCACATGGAAGTTTCATGACAATAACAGTTTAATTGGTCAACAGAAGGAATTCATTCAGGTATTCAGTCATGTGAGATACTTATCAATTAAGGAAAGGATAAATTACATTACCAAACAGACACATCTTACTGATGCCTTCTTTTCTGCTGAATTTATGGACCCATGACCAGTAAGGCCTTTAACCACCAGATCAAAGGACCAATGAGTGTCATCATTCTAGTACTTATATCCCTATGAACACAGGAATACTTCATCAACATCAGATTCTTTTGTATGTCTCTTGAGATGATGGGGACCTATTCTCTATCAGATGAGAGGTGATAGAGAATTTGGTTAGTTGACTTGTTTTTCAGTGTGTTTCTTTTCCTTTTTCTCAAACTATTTGTTTTGTTTCCTTTGAAAGTACAGTTAAGTTTGTTTGAAGTTTTATCAAGAATGTGCACTGAGTTTTGTCAAATTCTTTTTATGTGAGGATCCTGTGATTTTCATCCTTCATTTTGTTAACGTGGTGTATCACATTAATTGATCTGTGAATACTGAAACATTCTTGCATCCTTGGAAAAAATCCACTTGATTCTCGTGTATTATCTTTTTCAGGTATTGTTGAATTCAGTTTGTTATAATTTGATGAGGATTTTGCATCTATATTCATCAGAAATATTGACCTATAATTTTCTTTTTTTTGCAGTGTCTTTCTCTGGTTTTGGTATCAGGGTGGTAGTGGCCTCAGAGAATGATTTTAGAAATGATTCTTCCCCTTCAGTTTTATGGAGTAGTTTAAGAAGTGTAGGTATTAATTCTTTTTTTATATATTTGGTAGAATTCCTCCCTGAAGCTGTACAGTCCTAGACTTTGGTTTATTGGAAGTTTCTAGGTTACAGATTCAAATATAGTTCCAATAATGGTCCGTTCAGATTTTCTATTTCTTCTTGATACAGTCTGAGAAGAGTGTATGTTTCTAGGAATTTATCCATTTTATTTAGGTTGCCTAATTCATTGGCATATAACTGATCATAGTATCCTCCTATTATGGTTTGTACTCCTGCGATATTTATTGTACTTTCTGCTCTTTCTTTTTGTCTGCTGGGTCTTCACCCTGTTTTCCTTAAAAATCTTGGATAAAAGCTTATTCTTTTTGATTATTTTTTCTGCTCTTTCTTTTTGTCTGCTGGGTCTTCTCCCTATTTTTCTTAAAAATCTTGGATAAATTAACAAGTGGTGCTGGGAAATCTTGTCAACCACTTGTAAAAGAATGAAACTAGAACACTTTCTAACAACATACACAAAAATAAACTCAAAATGGATTAAAGATCTAAACGTAAGACCAGAAACTATAAAACTCCTAGAGGAGAACATAGGCAAAACACTCTCTGACATACATCACAGCAGGATCCTCTATGACCCCCCTCCCAGAATATTGGAAATAAAGCAAAAATAAACAAATGGGACCTAATTAAACTTAAAAGCTTCTGCACATCAAAGGAAACTATTAGCAAGGTGAAAAGGCAGCCTTCAGAATGGGAGAAAATAATAGCAAATGAAGCAACTGACAAACAACTAATCTCAAAAATATACAAGCAACTCCTACACCTCAACTCCAGAAAAATAAATGACCCAATCAAAAAATGGGCCAAAGATCTAAATAGACATATCTCCAAAGAAGACATACAGATGGCTAACAAACACATGAAAAGATGCTCAATATCACTCATTACCAGAGAAATGCAAATCAAAACCACTATGAGGTACCATTTCACACCAGTCAGAATGGCTGGGATCCAAAAGCAATAAATGCTGGAGAGGGTGTGGAGAAAAGGGAACCCTCTTACACTGTTGGTGGGAACGCAAACTAGTACAGCCACTATGGAGAACAGTGTGGAGATTCCTTAAAAAACTGGAAATAGAACTGCCTTATGATCCAGCAATCCCACTGCTGGACATACAAACTGAGGAAACCAGAAGGGAAAGAGACACATGTACCCCAATGTTCATCGCAGCACTGTTTACAATAGCCAGGACATGGAAGCAACCTAGATGTCCATCAGCAGATGAATGGATAAGAAAGCAGTGGTACATATACACAATGGAGTATTACTCAGCCATTAAAAAGAATACATTTGAATCAGTTCTAATGAGGTGGATGAAACTGGAGCCTATTATACAGAGTGAAGTAAGCCAGAAACAAAAACACCAATACAGTATACTAACGCATATATATGGAATTTAGAAAGATGGTAACACTAACCCTGTGTACGAGATAGCAAAAGAGACACTGATGTATAGAACAGTCTCATGGACTCTGTTGGAGAGGGAGAGGGTGGGAAGATTTGGGAGAATGGCATTGAAACATGTATAATATCATGTATGAAACGAGTCACCAGTCCAGGTTCGATGTATGATACTGGATGCATGGGGCTAGTGCACTGGGACGACCCAGAGGGATGGTATGGGGAGGGAAGAGGGAGGAGGGTTCAGGATGGAGAACACATGTATACCTGTGGCGGATTCATTTTGATATTTGGCAAAACTAACACAACTTGTAAAGTTTAAAAATAAAATAAAATTTAAAATAAAAAAATCTTGGATAAAGGCTTATTCTTTTTGATTATTTTTCAAAAAACAACTCTTGGTTTTATTGATTTAATTAATAATTACCATGGTCACATCAAAGTTTAACGAGACAGAAGAGTTATCTAAAAATTCTGGATGGACTCTGTAGACTCATTTTAATATAAGAACTGGATCTGTACTTGGCTGCCTTTAAACTTGAGTTCTTAGCCTTTCCAAAAGTAACCTCTCTTTGGGAAAACAACTTCTGATAACTAAACTTAGAATATGCTAATGTGCAACCTATAGTTTCTATTATTAATTTATAATAAGAAGGAATGTCAAAGGGAATTCTGTGCTGGAGGACTGTTTAACTCATTCTCTCTCTGTGTAGTAATACAGTAAATTGGATTTTAATCAGAAAATTGCAGTTATCTCAGTGTTTAAGGACATTAAGTAACATTCGGAATAACTTGCTATGTACCAGTTAGGAATGGAGACAAAATGATGAATAATATACAATTACAGATTTCTAGGATACTACTGCCTAGTAGGGGGCTTCTCCAGTGGCTCAGCAAGTAAAGAATCTACCTGCAATGCAGGGGATGCAGGAGACTTGGGTTCAATCCCTGGGTCAGGAAGATCCCCTGGAGGAGGGCCTGGCAATCCACTCCAGTATTCTTGCCTGGAGAATCCCAAGGACAGAGGAGCCTGAAGAGCTACAGTCCATAGGATCACAAAGAGTTGGAGACAACAATAAAGGATCTCTCCTGTAAAATCAATACAAGACATCATCAAATCTATTGATTAAGTAACCCAGGGAATAAACTAAGGCAGAGTAACTTCATCTTCATCATCATTGGTGAGATACTTAACAAATATTTTACAGGCACAGCCTCGTTTATCCCTAACAACAATTATCAGGAGCAAGCACTACAATTTGCCCCCATTTTAGCAGTGAAAAAAAGAAAAGAAAAGAAAACTTAAAGAGTTAAAATGACTTCTCTATCATTTCGCCTGAAGTTTACCTCTTATAGGAATTATAATCTTTAGTTGCTGTGAACACTAGGATATAAGACATGGTCTTATCTCTTGTGGAGAGTACAAGTCAAGGAATATGTGCCTTACATTAAAGAGACAGACTCTAGTATACTTTTTTTTTTTCTAATTTTATTTTATTTTTAAACTTTACATAGTTGTATTAGTTTTGCCAAATATCAAAATGAATCCGCCACAGGTATACATGTGTTCCCCATCCTGAACCCTCCTCCCTCCTCCCTCCCCATACCATCCCTCATTTGGGTCACCTCTAGTATACTTTTGAAGAATGTCCAATGAGCTGTTATTTTATAACCGTGTCCAATGAGCTGTTATTTTATAACCGTGGGGCATAAACAGAGGTGGGGTGATTGTCGGAGACAAAGGGAAGGCATGTTGATTTAGCTGCCTTGTGTGGAAAGGTCATCTTACATTGTGCTTCATCTTTTCCAATCTTATGTAGAGTTTTCTATTTAGTTTAAACCATCTCTAGGTGAAGGGGAAGGAAACTAATAATAAATGAGCATCTACGGACACCCAGGGGTTTCACTTATGTTCTCACTTGAAGCTCATAAAATACCATAAAACTTCACAAGGTAGACTTTTTTATCCCACTTTATAAATCAAGATGCTTCAGTCAAGTTGCATGCCTAAAAAATAATCTAGTTGCAGTTAAAACCCAATCCTGTCAAATTCTTCCTCAAAAATTTTTGTTGCAGAAACAAGACTGAACAACATTCTGCCACAACATTGGACTCTGTGGGAGAGGGAGAGGGTGGGATGATTTGGGAGAAAGGCATTGAAACATGTATAATATGATATATGAAACAAATCGCCAGTCCAGGTTCGATGCATGATACTGGATGCTTGGGGCTGGTACACTCAGACGACCCAGAGGGATGGTACAGGGAGGGAGGTGGGAGAGGAGTTCAGGATGAGGAACACGTGTTTACCCGTGGCAGATTCATGTTGATGAGTGGCAAAACCAATACAATATTGTAAAGTAATTAGCCTCCAATTAAAATAAACTTATATTTAAAAAAATTTTTTTTAATAATAATCTCCTAGGGTGAATTTATCTTCTTCCTTGGCACTTATATACGTGTGACACTGGAATATAAGTATTGAGCCCAAATATCTTCACTAAGCTACAGCCATATGTTATATATCTAGCTGCCTCCTTCATTTTTCCACTTGGATATCTGACTAATAACTGAAACCTGACTTGTCCCAAGTTGAATTTATCACTTTCCTCTTCAAAATCAGCTTCTATACCATTTCCTGTCGTAGTAGACAGCACCACAATTCATTCAGTTTAGATATTCTCTTCATTGCCTCCCCATCCAGTCAGTTATTAAGGCCTATAATTTCTACTTCCTAAGTATTTTTTTAGTCTATTCAATTATTTCACTACCTAAAGTCACTTTTCCAGTTCAGGTACCACTATCAATCTATTGTAATAGTCTCTGAATGGATTTCTTTGTAGGTATGAATCCCTTCTATCCATTCTCCATCTATCCACCAAGTATTCTTTCTAAAGATTTTAGTCACACCACTGCCTTAAACCTTCAATGTTCCCATTGTCCTTAGGAGGCAGTTTAAATCCCTTAACATAACTATGAGCTTCATGCCTGGTCCTTATTTCAATTCAGTGCAGTCACTCAGTTGTGTCTGACTCTTTGTGATCCCATAGACTGCAGCACGCCAGGCTTCCCTGTCCATCACCAACTCCCGGAGCTTGCTCAAACTCACGTCCACCGAGTCAGTGATGCCATTCAACCATCTAAGCCTCTGTCACCCTCTTCTCCTCTCACCTTCAATCTTTCCCAGCATCAGGGTCTTTTTCAAAGAGTCCGTTCTTCCCATCAGGTGGCCAAAGTATGGGAGTTTCAGTCTTTGTTTAGTCTTCAGCCTTTTCTTTTTCCCCTCCTCCATCTCAACTTTATGTTCTTTTTTCTTGGAAACCATTGAAGGATTTCAGGCAGAGGGATGACAAGATACTAGCTTCAACCTAAAAGTACCTTACTGACTTCTGTCTGAGGAAAAGATTTGAGGGAATAAGAGCAGGACAAGGGCAACCAGCTAAAAGACTTGCAATTATCCAGGGGCAACAATGTTTATAGCAATTCAGATAGGTAAATGATGTTGAATTAGGGATATATTTTGGAAAAATAAATAAAGTTACTGTGAATTTGCATTGATTACAACAGAATGTTCACATATTAAGTGAACCAACTAATTAGAACACATGTATACCTGTGGCAGATTCATTTGGTAAAACCAATACAATATTGTAAAGTTTAAAAATAAAATAAAATTTTTAAAAAAAGGACTTTTCCTCAAGCCCTGCTTGTTTCTTATGGTACAGTTAATAATCACAGATGCCACACGTCCAGTTCAGTTTCTGTCGTGTCTGATTCTTTGCGACCCCATGGACTGCAGCACGCCGGGCTTCCCTGTCCATTACCAGCTCCCAGAGTTTACCCAAACTCACGTCCATTGAGTTGGTGATGCCATCCAACCATCTCATCCTCTGTCATCCCCTTCTCCTGCCTTCAATCTTTCCCAGCACCAGGGTCTTTTCAAATGAGTCAGCTCTTCGCATCAGGTGGCCAAAGTATTGAGCTTCAACATCAGTCCTTCCAATGAACACTCAGGACTGATCTCCTCTAGGATGGACTGGTTGGATCTCCTTGCAGTCCAGGGGACTCTCAAGAGTATTCTCCACCACCACAGTTCAAAAGCATCAATTCTTCGGCACTCAGCTTTCTTTGTAGTCCAACTCTCACATCCATACATGACTACTGGAAAAACCATAGCCTTGACTACATGAACCTTTGTTGGCAAAGTAATGTCTCTTCTTTTGTTTATGCTGTCTAGGTTGGTCATAACCTTCCTTCCAAGGAGTAAGCGTCTTTTAATTTCATGGCTGCAGTCACCATCTGCAGTGATTTTGGAGCCCCAAAAAATAGTCTGTCACTGTTTCCACTGTTTCCCCATCCATTTGTCATGAAATGATGGGACCGAATGTCACAATCTTAGTTTCCTGAATGTTGAGCTTTAAGCCAACTTTTTCACTCTCCTCTTTCACTTTCATCAAGAGGCTCTTTAGTTTTTCTACACTTTCTGCCATAAGGATGGTGTTATCTGCATATCTGAGGTTGTTGATATTTCTCCTGGCAATCTTGATTCCAGCTTGTGCTTCTTCCAGCCCAGCATTTCTCATGATGTACTCTGCATAGAAGCTAAATAAGCAGGGTGACGATATACAGCCTTGACGTACTCCTTTTTCTATTTGGAACCAGTCTGTTGTTCCATGTCCAGTTCTAACTGTTGCTTCCTGACCTGCATACAGATTTCTCAAGAGGCAGGTCAAGTGGTCTGGTATTCCCATGTCTTTCAGAATTTTCCACAGTTTATTATGATCCACACAATCAAAGGCTTTGGCATAGTTAATAAAGCAGAAGTAGATGTTTTTATGGAACTCTCTTGCTTTATTGATGATCCAACGGGTGTTGGCAATTTGATCTCTGGTTCCTCTGCCTTTTCTAAATCCAGCTTGAACATCTAGAATTTCACAGTTCATGTATTATTGAAGCCTGGCTTGGCGAATTTTGAGCATTACTTTTCTAGCATGTGAGATGTAATAACAGACAATCATTATACATCCCTATTGCATAAGACACTACTAGGTGGAATATATAAAATCTAAAATGGACAGATATCAATATGCCTTCTACACAGATGTTTATATGATGGCCACAAATGTTAGCTGTAAATGAAGGGTTTTATGAGAAACCTTCCCCATAGTGATTCATACACTTTATAAACCTAGACTTTGACTATCTTTTGGTTGGTGAAGAGAATAATATTTGAAAGAAAGTGAAAGTGTTAGTTACTCATTCATGTCCAACTCTTTTTGACCTATGGGCTGTTATTGCCCACAAGGCCCCTCCGTCCATGGGATTCTCCAGGCAAGAATATCGGAGTAGGTTCCCATGCCCTCCTCCAGGGGATCTTCCCAACCCAAGGGTCGAACCTGAGTCTTTTATGTCTCCTGCATTGACAGCTGGGTTCTTTACAACTATTGCCATCATTTTAATGTGTATCACACACTATTTAATAAACAGGTACAGAAATCAAGTAAAAGTAAAAATAAGGAAATCAAAACACCAGGCTGTAGGATCTGCTGAGTACATGTGTGTCACAGTTGCCGTAACATTGCAAGTCTCATTTTTTCTGACCTGCTTGAGAAGCAGAAAATTAATCTTTTCCTGGATTCTCTCCTCCAAGTGTTCTCTCTAGAGTTCTCAAGGTACTCTTGGGTAGAGATTCTCATCTAAGAGGTGTAGATCCTTTGTTCTGTTGGCCATGCTGGAGCCATTCTTCTACTTCAAGGGCAGAGGCCAGTATGTGGTAAATGGGTAACTCCTTGACCCACTGCCCACCTTCTTCAAACTTGCTGATCCCTGAGTTGCCCATATATCATGGCCTGAACCTTTGTGGCCTTGTCTGGACTGCCCACACTTTTGCCTGGTTTATGTTTCTCATAGCTTCTTCTGGAGGAAGGGATTCCCAGGGAGGAGGCTGGGGCTCTAGTTGTGCAGGTCTTTCATTCACCTCACAGTCTCATCATTTTCAGAGAGCACAAGGATGTGGAGGACTCTGAGGACAACGTGGGAAAGGATAGAGAAGCTTCACTAGAGAGTGGTCAGCCATACCTTCACTCTGCACTAGCAGTTACTGTCCACTCTACTCCCCACTAGGCCTTGCCACTTAGTCTGGCCTACTCTGCCAGCTGTCTTTTACTTTTATTAATATAATGACAGTCTCTCAAATGCACCAGACAGCCTTCCTATGGACACTCAAGCTCATCAGACAGTCATCTGTGTACGTCCAATCTCATTTGTCAATGGTGAAAAGTTTTCCCAAGGACCTGTAGGTTCCTTTCAAACCAAGTAATGTTACCATATCTCTGCTTTAGTAGACAGTTGGGAGGCTGTTTGGCCCCAGGTACAGAGGTTTCTAGATCAATAGCTCAACTGAAACTCATATATAGTATCAGGATAGAAACTTACTTAAAAAATTAAAATTACTTATTACAAATCTGTTGAATCTAAGACAAAAGCAGGACTGGAAGACAGCTGATGATTCTTTGAATTAGTGAAAACTGGAGCAACAGCACCTTCGAGTCTTATAGGACATATATCAATTCCCACATTAAACTGATTTCTGAGACTTAGCCGATCAACATAATTCAAAGTGGGTAGTTATGTAGTTTCTAGTTGATTGATTAAACATACACACAATATTTTTCACCTCTTCCTGCCAAGAGGTATAGTCTATTTTCCCACCCTTAAATCTTGGCCTGGTCTTGTGCCTTGTTGTCACAAATGGAATGTGGCAAAGATGATGTTGCACGAATTCCAGAATTTAGGTGCAGGTTGCTTTGCAGCTTCTGCCTTTGCCCTCTTGCATTTTTCCTCATCACCAAGTAAGGAAGCTTTGGCAGGACTACTGAATGATAAAAGATCCCTTGGAGAGACTGTCATAACTAAAAGTCAGCATTAAGGCCCCATCGAAGTGAATGACACTGTCTTAAATCCTTCAAGCCTAGTCAAGCTGCCAGGTAACAGATGTTCCATAACTGCATGGTATAGACACAACCCATCATAACATGTGCTTTCCAGAGTTGGAACAGGGTCTTGAAGAATCTTGCTTTTCCAGGCATTAACTTTTAGTAGAGAATTCATAAGGATTACTGGGGGAAAATCTTGGTGACAAGTGGAACTTGAAAGGACTTATGACAGTGGTTATATTCTAATCAGTGGGCACATATTATAGAATTTTAGCAATTACTTTAATCAAACAACTGTGTTCCAACTGAATATTAACATTACTGCCATTTATGGGTTAAAGAAATTGGAGGAAGAATCATCCAATACCTGTGCAGTCTTATGCAGCAGCTTGAAAACACTGGAGGTAACCTGGGTGTCTGTCATTAGGTAATCAGACAGACAAAAAGTTGCATACCCACTGTGGATTACTATGCAGTATTTGGAGTAATAGACTGAAAGTACACATAGCAATATGGGCTAAGTGAACAAAGAACTGGAGCAATGTATATAAAAAGCTCTTATATGTACATACATACAAAATAATATACATGTTTTAGGGTAACACATACAATACTGAGATATATTTTTAAAACACTAGAAATGGTTTTCTCTGAGGTAAAGGGACTGAAAATGGAGTTTAAAGGAAATACAAAAGAAAAGCAAGCCCCTTGTTAACCAATGCTGATAATGTACTATGAACTGAGGAACTCATTGTCTATACCTGAAGCTGAAGACAGAGGGAAATAAGTCCTGCTACTTCCTCTTAATATTTTGAAGTCAACTTCTTTACTCATATTATTTCTACCTACAAATGACAGGTACAGTAAAGGACAATGGAATGATTCCAATGACTTGATTTTTTTGTTAAGTTCAACAAATAACTATTAGGCCTTCTGGATGGCAGGAAAGGTCTATATAGTCAAAGCGATGGCTGGATGGCATCACTGACTCGATGGACGTGAGTCTGGGTGAACTCCGGGAGTTGGTGATGGACAGGAAGGCCTGGTGTGCTGCGATTTATGGGGTCGCAAAGAGTCGGACACGACTGAACGACTAAACTGAACTGATGGTCTTTCTAGTTGTTGTATGGATGTGAGAGCTGAACCATAAAGAAAGCTGAGCACTGAAGAATTGATGCTTTTGAACTGTGGTGTTGGAGAAGACTATTAAGAGTCCTTTGGACTGCAAGGAGATCCAACCAGTCCATCCTAAAGGAGATCAGTCCTGAATATTCACTGGAAGGACTGATGCTGAAGCTGAAGCTCCAATCCTTTGGCCACCTAATGCAAAGAACAGACTCAATGGAAAAGACCCTGATGCTGGGAAAGATTGAGGGCAGGAGGAGAAGGGGATGACAGAGGATGATACGGTTCAATGGCATCACCGATTCTATGGACATGAATTTGAGCGAGCTCTGGGAGTTGGTGATGGACAGGGAAGCCTGGCGTGCTGCAGTCCATGGGGTTGCAGAGTCAGACACAACTGAGTGACTGAACTGACTGACTAACTGTACAAGTTGCCTTGGAAGAAACAAATATGAGTTAGAAAAAAATCTTCTTATTATAATGTGGTAAACTTATTTGTAAAAGTCACCTTAAAAAGCTATTTTTAGACTCCCCTGGCAGTGCAGGGCTGGGGAATCCACCTGCCAGTCGGGAGACATGGATTTGGTTCCTGGTCTGGAAAGATTCCACATGCCATGGAGCAACTAGGCCCATGCACCACAACTACTGAACCTGTGCTCTAGAGCCCACAAACCGCAACTACTGAAGCCCACATGCTTTACAGCCTGTGTTCTTCAGTAAGAGAAGCCGCCACGTTGAAAAGCCCACACACTGCAAGTAAGAGTAGTCCCTGCTTGCTGCAACTAGAGAAACTCTGCACAAAGCAATGAAGACCCAGTGCAGCCAAAAATAAATAAGTAAATAAAATTATTTAAAACTATTTTAAATTAACTTTTCTAGTTTATTCTTTCACTTGCCTAATTTATGAATTTATAGAGAAAATTTACATTTATGATATTGTTTTGTATTATTTGTATGAATTCCTTGGAAAATGACTATCATCAAATTACCAGGGGAGTCTTTCACTCACCATGATACCATGATAGGATTTGAATTGGCAAGTAAAATGATTTTTATTATTTAATAAAATAATACTGATTTTCTTAATATTACAATGTCTTCCCTTCCTCCTATGAGTCATTATCAACATTTTCCCCTTTGTTTCTTTGATCACTATGAATATATATTTTTAGAAGACAATTTCCTTGACTTACTAACTTTAGTTTTACAATCTCAGGACACTATAGCATTATTTGGTCACTACCCTCTAGTGTAGTTAATTAGCTATTTTTTTCATTTTTAGACACATTTTATATACCTCTGTGTGCTTCAGATAATAATCTGAGAATAGCTACAAGGCTTCCTTTATAGGAGTGATGGAGTGAAGTTGACAACAGGAGGACTATATTAAACTAGATAAACTTCAATGACAAGGAAAACTCAAGTAACAGTTTGATTTTTGTACACGTCAGTTAAGCTTCGGCCAGGAGCCAAGAAGAAACAGGTGGTGGTAGTGAGATGATGAGCACAATAGGAGAATAAATATGAATGCTTGTGAACATGACTCTTTGTGACCCCATGGACTGTAGCCTACCATGCTCCTCCATCCATGGGATTTCCCAGGCAAGAGTACTGGAGTGGGTTGCCATTTCCTTCTCCAGAGGATCTTCCCTGAAGAACAGGAATTAACCTTAATTTTTGACTAGGACTTGAAAGTGACTTGGAGATCCAAAGGTGTGACTGCAGACACATCATAGAGTCTGGAGTCCACACTGTGATCAGGACTAGGACACAGTTTGAATTGTTAACTTTTAACAAGAATCTTTAGGGAAATCTATTAGCACTGAAAGTAAAGGCAAATATGCTTTTTGTCTCCTAACAAGCTTGTTGTCTGCTTTACTTCTGTCTTTAAAAAACTAAAATCTAAAGAAGAAAAAGTTCATTGGGTACTAATGATAGTGTTAATCGTTCAGTCATGTCTTACTCTTTGCCACCCAATGGACTATAACCTGCCAGGCTCTTCTGTCGATGGGATTATCCCAGCAAGAATGCAGAGTGTGTTGCCATTTCTTTTTCCAGGGGATCTTCCCGACACAGGGATCAAACCTGGGTCTGCTGCATTACAGGCAGAATCTTTATCATCTGAGCCACAAGTGAAATGTTAAAAAAATAAAACCCCAAGTTCATCAAATCAAAGTGAGGAAAGAATGATTGAAGACTTGCTTAGAAGAAAAATATCTATGAATCTAATTCACCCTAAACTAAAATAATGTAGTGTCAGTTAAAATTAGGTCATGAAAAAAAAAAAGAGGAAAAAGCTACAAAACTAAATGAATAATGCTTAGAAACCAGCAATCAAACCTTCTGTTTTTATTTTTGTGTTTTAAACATTTATTTGAATTCTTTCTAGGTCACTACTTTTGATAGTGAAATGAGGGCAGTTATAGTCACAAGGATAATGGGATAGAAGATGGATCCTATGAAGAAAGGCCAAAGGAATTGATGTGATTAAAACTAGAGAATACAGATGAGTGATCTTCATTTGCTTTGACCATATTCGAGGATATTAAACATTTATCTGAAAAAGTTTCTGACATCTTCTTTATATTCACAGAGAAAGAATTAAGTGGACATTGGCTTAATTAAAAGGATGAGAGATTTTCTTTTTGTAAGGAAGAACATTTGGACTATAACATTAATAAAAAGCAGGAAATTTTGTAAACTGAGGAAGACCTGACATGTCCTAGATGGAGAAACTAAAGGAAGGAACTGAGTCAGAACATATTTTTAGATCTCTTTAGGCTGACTGATTTTATTAACTGGTCATAATGAGTATCTCTCTCTCTCTGTTTTCTTCCAAAAATTTTCAGTGGATTGTTAAGTATTGTCCAATTCTGCTTCCATATAGATCAAGACATTTATATGATGATTATATCAAATGCTGCAGAATCTGGATTTGTCACATATCCTAATAACTTAAGTGCATGTGCACTCAGTCACTAAGTCGTGTCCGACTCTTGTGACTTCATGGACTGTAGCCAGCCAGGTTCCTCTGCATAAGATTTCCCAGGCAAGAATACTGGAGAGGGTTGCTTGTTGGGGGCTGGCGTGAGGCATTCCGCCCATGGCAAAGGTCATGAGGAAGAAGGCTCGACATACGCAAAGGCGGGATCGAGCCTCAGGAGTCCCCCTGGAAATTCTCGAGCATCTACCCCCATAACCAGAGCCTGCCTACTTTACTACTTTGTGCTCTCCCCTACACCTCTGACTTTACGGGGGGCTGTCCCCCACCACCTCTTTCGGACAAGGAGTTAACTTAGAGCTCCAGTTAATAATAATTCCTGGGCATGATAAGACTGTTTCAACCTACAAACTCCTCTGAAGTTTCTCTAGCCTGCCTGACAGGTTTGTCCGGCCACATGTGATTGCTCACAGCCTCCCAACCGTGAGAGGCACAAGATGCTTTAAACCTTCTAAAAACAGGTTCCTTAGAAAAGTTAGAAAACCATTAGTATAAGTATAGTGGGCTGATTAGAAATTGTGTTGGTGAAGGGTTTTTCATTTGTTGAGCCAATGTTTGTTGCTGAGTCTCCACATCCCCTGCCCTTATACACATTAATGAATATATAGAAGAAATAAGTATTAACCTTTGATATTAATCATGTTAGACCTTAGGCTAAGTAAATTCTTTCCTTAACTAAAACCCACTACACCCTCACCCTACTTTATTTGGGTGGCGTCTGTTTTAAGAATAATCACCCTTGGAGAAAAAAGTGTCCTGATTGACAGACCGCTGTCACAAGGAGAGGGTCATAAATTGTCAGCAGGCCCCCTGGCCAGAAGATGATGTAACACCCCTAAGACCTCTGTATACATTTGTATGAAGCACCTGACCTTGATAAAAGTCAGGACTGCTGACCCCACGTGACTTTTGTATAACACCTCAGTGTATAAAAACAGACCCTGGAAAATAAAGACTTGGGATCAGTTCCTTGAAATACTGGCCTCCCCATGTCTTTCTCTCTCTCTCACTCTGGCTGAGTCTCCATCTGGAGTGCAGAACCCGCCATGCTTACTAATTATGCCTGGGCTTCTAAGATCTGACCGGGGAGGCCTCAGTGTCTCCTCTCCTTCGGGAGGACGGAAGGACGCCTGTGGCCTACGTAAGTGGCGCAAGCTTCTTGTCTTGAAGTTTTATTGGTCTCCCGTGTAAACCAAGCTACTCAGCCTTTTTTCTCCACTGAGTTTTCCTACTGAGCTATCCTCATTCTATTACTCTTTACATCTCTAATTAATGTCTAATTGAAGCTATTGTATCCTGATCCTCGCCGAAGCCGTCTCCCCTTCAAATACCTTGGATCAGCCGGGGCTGGACCCTAGCAGTTGCCATTTCCTTCTCCAGAGGATCTTCCTGAACCAAGGATTAAACCCACATCTCCTGCATTGGCAGGTGGGTTCTTTACCACTGAACCACCTGGGAAGCCCTAATTATTTAAGTCTAAATAAATAATAACTGTAATTCATGTCCTTATAGTTCTTGAAAGTAATAGTTAGACCAAAACTAGAGAATTCAAAGTGGTATATCTTCTAAAGACAATGGTCTTAAGGAGAGCACATACTTATTCCATGGGAGGTCTGGCATATCTGAAAGTGACCAAGCACCCAGAACCTAGCATATCCTGCTAGAAACCATTCAGAGACTAAACTATCACTCAAAGACATTAGATGAATAGTCGAGAAATTTGAAGCCTTGAAGACAGGGATTGCGTAAGTTTCCAGATATGTTGACATTTGCTGTTTGTATTATTTTGTCTTCTTTGCTCTTGAAGGAATTTTAAAGTAGATGCAGTTTGTCTTTGATCCCATTTCTCCTTTTCCTAGCTGTCATTCCTGTCTCCTGCTGAGCTCAACAGCTCTTTCCCTGCCTTATGCAACAACCTATTGGATGATGAATTAGTATTAAAATGGATCGCTTATTTCTTCATTGTCAATGCTCTCATGTCTTGCATACATAAGATCTCAGCTAAGGAAAGTTATCTGGTAACTTATTTGTTTTGTCTGTAATAGCTTAATGAAGCACTCTCCTCTTAGTAATGTATTACTAAGTAAATGTAAAACTAGGGAATTCAGTATGTTATCCTAAAAGAAATCAATTCTTAAACTAGGTTTCTATTACAAAATAATCTGGGGTACTGGGGCTTTTAAGATCATGCATCTGAACCTCCCATTCTACCATTTCTTCCTTTTTATTATAATTTTCCATCTAACTGACCACCTCCTGGTCTCCTGCTGCATTTAACAGATCAGTTTTGCTTGGCACTTCTTTTTCTCATCTTTCTTTCATTTTACTTCTGATTTATTAAAAGCACTAAACTTCTTTTTTTAAAAAAGTCCTTCCTGTCCTCTGGCTAGCCTCTGTCTTGATATAAACTTCACATAGAATCTCTGATTTTTTTTTTCCTGAATGACCCTACAAATCATCTTCTAACTTTCTAACTCTATTTCTTATAAGTTAACTAATAGTCAAATTTACCACCATTTCTTTTGCTATTCTCATTTGTATTTTTTGCTATTCAAATTTCAATTTGGAGGAACCACACTTATATTTTCACTTCCTAGTGTATTCTCATTGTTACCCCTACCTCATGGAAGTCTTAAAATACTTTTGTTTAGGAGCATTTTTTTTCCCTTAGTGGTCAGAGGAATTCTTTTTGCATTATTTTTCTTCCCATTTCATAGATATATTTTGATTAGTTAGTTCATATTATGGAGATTTGTTTAGAAGTCATAAAATGATTTATACAGCTCTTAAAGTTGTTCTGATAACTTTATGGTCCCATTTTACATCTATTCATTTTCTTACTTCACTATTTTATTCCACATAATTTATATCTATTCTTTTATCTTTATTTTATTCTAATAGCAGAGTACAAAGTACTTATAGATGTGGCATAAATTATATTTGTTAAATAAACATGTGAATAAGCCAAGAAATACAGCCAGCATCATTTTTGAGTTGCTTTTCAATCAGTACAAAGGATTATGATGCATCAATCCTACCTCAAGTTTTATAATATATTCAGAGAGAGAAAATTCATGCATATTTATTAGAAAACTGCTGAAAATTAATGTGATAGAAATTATAGATGTGAAGATTCAGATAAAGGAGATAAAGGAAGCAGTCAGAAAACTGAGGAGAAATTTCCTGAATGTGGAAATTGAGCTAAAAGCAGACAGAGTGTTTGATAATCCCAGGTATTTAATGACATAACATTTCTTCAAATGTTCCTATCCTTTCTAGAGAATAAAAATCTGTATGTAACAGACCAAAATTGCATTTCCTGTCATGTATATGGACTTCTCAAAGGCAGGAATTCTTGTCAATGCTATATCCCCAGTGACTGGAATAGTGCTGGGCATTCTGAGCACTCAAAAATAGTTATTGAATTAATGAACAAAAATCATTCAGAGAATCACTCGGGAGTCAATCATACATCTACTTGTCCAAGAACATATTGGTTGAGTGATCACCATATGTTCCCTATCGTTGTTGGATATTAGTTATTCAGGCTTGGTCCTGGATATAGTTGGAATCAGAAAGCACTTACATGTAGTTTCAGGGGAAAAGTCAAGATGCACAATTTGTACCTCCTCTTTCAATATCTCAATATTTAGGGAAAAAAGATTTTCCTTTTTCTTCTAAATTATTTGTTCACATGTAATAAAGTTGTAGTATACAGAATATTGTTATGGTCCCCAAAGATGTCCAAGTATGAGTCTTTGGACTTGTGAATGTGTTACCTTGCATGGAAGCAAAGACTTCACATCAGAGTCAGGGAGGAGATGTGATGACAGAGGCAGTTTGGAGTGATGTACTTTAAAGAGGGAAGAAGGGGTCATGAACCAAAGAATGCAGACAACCCTGGAAAAAGCAAGGAAATTGATTCTTTCCTAGATCCTCCAGAAAGAATCCAACTCAGCAAACACCTTAATTTTTAGCTTGGAAGACCCATCTCAGTTCTCTCATCTCCAGAACTGTTAGATAATACATTTGTGTTTTTCAGCCACTAAGTTCCCAGTAATTTGTTACAGGAGACATAGGAAACTATTAAAATGCAATGGATTTTCAATCAGAGTCAGGGATTCTTGACCCTAGTATAAACTCTCCCACCAGTCACATTTGTGATAATAAAGAAATAACTTCCTATATCTTATTCTGTATAAGTTGTTTCACTGAGGAAATAGATGTGAAATAAATCAGGAACACCTCATTAAACAGTGGAACAGTATAAACTCTCCCACCAGGCACATTTGTGATAATACATAAATGACTTATCTTATTCTGTATAAATTGTTTCACTGATGAAATAGATGTGAAATAAATCAGGAACAGCTCGTTAAACAGTGGAATTCTGATAGTCTATCTCTGGCAGTTCTTGCTTCTGAAGGATTGTAGTTTTGTCTTTACCTCCCCATGCTGGGATCTGGCTCATATCCTTTTGTTCTTTTTCTGGAATTTAAAACTCAATTATCCCCCTCTCTCAATAAAGACACAGACACTGTCTGACTCTTCACCCAATATTTATTTCTGTCACTCTTTAACCATTCCAAATGTGTTTTAAAAAAGAAATGTGACTGTCTTTATGTGGCAAAGTTATCTTTGAGGATATGATGAATGTGCATCATTTATAAGATAAAATGTTTTTTCCATTTTGAGATATATCAAAGGCTTTATTGACTATTTTAAATCAAGAATTGATATCTTATATTAGAAGTTTGGAACCAACCTGTTCATTCCCTACTCTCAGTTTGTAATCATAAAAGTTTGTTTTCTGTGTTTTTGAGTCATTTCTGTTTTCTAAATCAGTTCATTTGTATCATTTCTTAGATTCCATAGGTAAGTGATGTCATATATTTCTCTTTCTCTGTACGACCTACTTCACTTAGTACAGTAATCTCTAGCTTCATCCATGTTGTGGGAAATGGCCTTATATTTCATTCTTTTTATGACTATTATTTCATCATACATATGTACCACATCTCCATGTCTTCTTTGTCTGTTCATCTGTCGATGGACTTTTAGGTTGTTCCATATTTTGGCTATTGTGACTAGTGCTAAAATGAACATTGGGATGCATGTATCTTCTCAAGTTAGAGTTTTCTTTGGATATATGCCCACAAGTGGAATTACTGGATCATATAGTAACTCTATTTGTTTTTAAGGAAATTTCATATCATTCTCCGTAGTGCCTGCACCAATTAAATTGTCACCAATAGTGAAGAAGTGTTCCCTTTTATCCACACTTTCTCTAGCATTTATCATTTATAGACTTTGATGATGGTCATTTTTGATATGCTTTCTTGATTCAACAAGTGTAAAGAACTCATTAAGTACCTGGTTGTGTTAGTCATTATTGGTGATTGTGATGATGTTGAGGACTACTCAAATGAACCAGATATTATTCCTGTACCCAAGGACTATGTTTTGATAAAGAGATGAAAATTTATACAATCATGAGACAATGAAATAAATGCTAATGGTGCAGAGGGAGTATAGAGACTTGGGCAATTTGGAAGATTTCACAAATAAGGGAGGGTGGGATATTTATAATTGGATTTTTTTTAATTCTTTTTTTTCCTGGTTAACTTTTTATTTATTTTTTTAAAAATTTTATTTTATTTTTAAACTTTACAATATTGTATTAGTTTTGCCAAATATCGAAATGAATCCGCCACAGGTATACCCGCATTCCCCATTGTGACTGGAAGAATAAAATGAAATTTTGAAAAAGAAAGAAAGAGGCCTAAGTCTTTCTGATCAAGCCTTCCCTCCGAAAAAGGAAGGTTCTGAAGGTTCATCATGGCTCAGATGGTAAAGGGTTCACCTGCAATGCAGGAGACTTGAGTTCAATCCCTGGGTTGGGAAAATCCCCTGGAAGAGGGCATGGCAACCCACTCCAGTATTCTTGCCTGAAGAATCCCCATGGACAGAGAAGCCTGGTGGGCTACAGTCCGTGGGTCACAAAGAGTTGGACACAACTGAGCAACTAAGTCCACATTGCTCTAATTGAGCCATGTGATTGACAGAACAGAGACTCAGAAAGCTGTATGCTGTACATGAGGAATTGTTAGGTGGTTTGTATGAATTGGGCTTCCCTTGTGGCTCAGCTGGTAAAGAATCTGTCTGTAATGCAGGAGACCTGGGTTCAATACCTGGGTTGGGAAGATGCCCTGGAGAAGGGAAAGACTACCCACAACAGTGTTCTGGCCTAGAGAATTCCATGGACTGTATAGAGTCAGACATTACTGAGTGACTTTCACTTTCACTTTCTTATGAATGGCTGAAATAATATTCATTCATAAGAAATAATGATCAAAAGAATTTGAAGATGACTTATATGTTATTGAAGTAAAACACACCAGGCAACAGGAAATAGGAAATATCCATGTAATACTAGGAGAAAGCAAAAGGGAAAGAGGTCCAGAGGAAGAATAATTTAGTAGTAGTAGTTTTGAAATTCATAATGCCGTATGGGAACCATAGTATTCCTGTAAGCAGAAGTCAGGTGTGCATGTAGTGAAGAGTGGTTGTGGGAGATGTTAACATGATAATTTTCTCATGGACTGGAGGCTTTCTTTCTCAAATACCAATATTGTCTAGGCAATGCTTGTTCGTTTTCCTTCTTCCTTTAGGTAAAGTGAAAAGTGATCCTGGTGTCTGAGACAATGGATGTAATGAATCAATCCATAGTATCAGAGTTCATATTCCTGGGATTCACCACTTCATGGAAGATCCAGCTCCTCCTTTTTGTCTTCGCCTTTTTGTTCTACTCTGCAAGCATGATGGGAAACCTTGTCGTTGTGTTCACTGTAGCCTTGGATTCTCATCTGCACTCCCCCATGTATTTCCTCTTGGCTAACCTTTCAGTCATTGACATGGTATTTTGCTCAATCATAGTCCCTAAAATGATTTATGGTATTTTCAAGAAGCATAAATCCATCTCCTTTTGTGGATGTATTACCCAGATCTTCTTTAGCCATGCTGCTGGGGGCACTGAGATGGTGCTGCTCATCACCATGGCCTTTGACAGATATGTGGCCATATGTAAGCCTCTCCAATACCTGACCATCATGAGTCCAAGAATGTGTCTACACTTTTTAGTCACTTCCTGGACCATTGGCCTTATACATTCATTGGTTCAATTGGGTTTTGTAGTAGATTTACCTTTTTGTGGTCCTAATGTGTTAGATAGTTTTTACTGTGACCTTCCTCGGCTCCTCAGACTTGCCTGCACAAACACCCAAGAACTGGAGTTCATGGTAACTGTCAATAGTGGGCTCATTTCTGTGGGCTCCTTTGTCTTGCTGGTCATTTCCTACATCTTCATTCTGTTTACTGTTTGGAAACATGCTTCTCGTGGGTTATCCAAGGCCCTTTCCACTTTGTCAGCTCATATTACTGTGGTGGTTTTCTTCTTTGGGCCACTAATGTTTTTCTACACCTGGCCTTCTCCCACATCACACTTGGATAAATATCTTGCTATTTTTGATGCATTTATCACTCCTTTTCTGAATCCAGTCATCTATACTTTCAGGAACAAGGAGATGAATGTGGCAATGAGGAGACTGTGCAGTCGTTTTGTGCATTATAAAAATATTTCCTGATTGAATTGCTATGAAGATATGGAACTATAGATTCTCTCTCATGCTGGTTTCAGAAAAGACATTATGCAATTTCAGAGAAATATTCAAAACCTAGGCAGTGTTGTATGCCTATAAATATCTTGTTTAATAAATTATGATATCTATTTCACCATTAAATTGCAAATCATGTCATTCTTTAATACTCTGTACATCAAAGTGTTAAAAAGCAAATAATATGTCCTTTGTAATCTATCTGGTCTTAAGAAAGTACCATGTAAATGAGCAAATAATGACATTTTATCTTTTCTTTTTATTGACCAGCTATTATATTGATAGACAAACTGGGCATTTTTATTTTCTTTCATCTACTTACTACCAATCTTGATTTTAATTATCTTTGTTCCTACTTCACTTCTTATTTCCCCAGTTTTTACATATTTTTGCATCTTTATCAAGTTTGTCTATCTGGAAGTCTGGGAAATTATTAATCCTATGTTGAAATTATAGAATTTAAAGCTAGGATAGATTACCAACAGTGTTAGTTCTCATTCCCACAGCTGCACATGCTAAACCCCGGAATTGAGAGGTGGCTACGGTTTGCCAAAGAGCACACAGCTAGAAGTCACCAGAGAGAGACAGGTACCAGAAACCATGCCTCCCGTTGCCAGGTCACTGACCTTTCACTTTCAAATCAATTTTGCATTTGATTTTCTGTTCACATCCAACTCTTTCAGCTTTCTCCTGTAGTCCTGTTTGAAGGGAGAGCTTCACAGTTCTCATTTGTACCTCTTCTCCCTACAAAATTGTCATTAGCGTTTAGTACTTCTTTACCAGTTGTAAAACTTTTCCTTGTTCCTACTATTACCATAACAAAGGTGGATCCTACCAAAGCCAAATTTTAAACCTTAGCTTTAATTATGAAAAACATTTAAAATTCATTATTAAACAGTATTCTTTTGTCTTCACTGGTGTTCAGAGAGACCTTTGATTAAATTCTATTTCGTAGGCTTGAAATCCCCCCTAATACTTAACAGTTAATATTGCTCTCTCTACTGTGGGAAATAAATGTGATTGGTGAATTGTGTACTCTGCTTAAGTAAGTCACACTAAGTTCATTGTGTCCCTCCCAGAAAGATAAATATTTCAGCAAATAGAAAAAGAAATATTTATAAAATCTGTGTGAAGTTTCTCTTTTACAAGAAATTGTGCAGTTTGTTATTTAATATGATTGCTAAAGAATAGACAGAAATCTATTAATTGAAGTTTCTTTCATGATGCAATGGAGTTGATTCATCATCATTTGTGTCCTGGGGAAGGTAATAACTGATGCCACTCATATAGTGCTTTTTACAATTTCAGCATTGTTCATAAGTCTTATGGAGTGGATATTCTCATCATCTCATTTCATTGAGGAAGTGTCTGAGAAACAAATATGTTCAGTATCCTCAAGGTCTATTAAGCAATAAGCCTGGACACAAAGTCTTGCAAAAATTGTTTTTTAATTTTCCTTGGGTCATAGTTGATTTACAATGTTGTGTTAGGTTCGGATGTACTGCAAAGTGAATCTGTTACACATATAAATATGCTCAGCCTTTTTCCGATTATTTTCCCCCATAGACCACTACAGAGTAATGTAGTACATTAAGTAGAGTTCCCTGTGCTACACAGTAGGTTCTTATTAGTTACCTATTTTAGATATAGCAGTTTGTATCTGCTAATCTCAAACTAATTTATCCCTCCTAACCCTTTCCTCCTTTGCTAACTATAAACTTGTTTTCTATGTCTATTTCTGTTTTGTGGATAAGTTAATTTGTATCATTTTTTAGAGTCCACATATAAGCAATATTACATTTATCTTTCCCTGTCTGACTTACTTGGTATGAAAATCTCTAGGTCCACAAATGTTGCTGCAAATGACATTCATTATTTCACTCTTTTTTATGGCAAAGTAATATTCCATTGTGCATGTATGGGTGTGTGGGTGTGTGTGTGTGTGTGTGTACACCATATCTTCTTTATCCATTCCTCTGTTTATGGACATTTATGTTGCTTCCATGTTTTGGTTATTGTTAATAGTGCTGCAATGGACATTGGGGGTTGTGTATCCTTTTGAAACATGTTTTTCTCTGGAGATATGCCCAACAGTGGGGTTACTAGATCATATGGTAGATCTATTTTTAGTTTTCTAAGGAACCTCCATACTGTTCTGCATAGTGGTTTTATCAGTTTACGTTCCCACTGATGGAGTAGGAAGGCTCTCTTTTTTCACATCTTCTTCAGCATTTATTGTTCACAGATTTTTTGATGATAACCACTCTGACCTGTGTGAGATGATACCTCATTGTAGTTTTGATTTGCATTTCTCAAATAATTAGTGATGTTGGCATCCTTTCATGTGCTTTTTAACCATCTGTATGTTTTTTTTGAAGAAACATCTACTTAGGTCTTCTTCCTATTTTTTGATTGGGTTGCTTGTTTTTTGATATTGTGCTGCATGAGCTATTTGTATATTTTGAATATTAATCCCTTGTTGGCTTCTTCATTTGCAAATATTTTCTCCCATTCTGATGATTTTCTTTTTGTTTTGTTTATGCTTTTCTTTGCAGTGCAAAAGCAAACTCTTTGCTACCCTATGGACTATATCCTGCCAGGCTCCTCTGTCCATGGGATTTCCCAGGCAATAATACTGGAGTGGATAGCCATTCCCTTCTCCGGGGGGTTGAATCTGGGTCTCCTGCATTGCAGGCAGATTCTTTACCATCTGAGCCACCAGGGAAGCCCTAAGTTTAATTAGGTCCCATTTATTTTTGTTTATATTTTCATTACTGTAGGAGGTAGACTGGAAAATATCTTGCTCCAATGTATGTCAGAGAATATTCTGCCTGTGTTTTCCTCTAAGAGCTTATAGAGTCCATTCTCACATTTCATGACTGCAGCCATGAAATTAAAAGACGCTTGCTCCTTGGAAGAAAAGCTATGATGAACTTAGACAGCATATTAAAAAGCAGAGACATTACTTTACTGACAAAGGTCAGTATAGTCAATGCTATGGTTTTTCCAGTATCATGTATGGGTGTGAGAGCTGGACTATAAAGAAAGCTGAGTGCCAAAGAATTGATGCTTTTGAACTGTGGTGTTGGAGAAGACTCTTGAGAGGCCCTTGGACTGCAAGGAGATCCAAGCAGTCCATCCTAAAGGAAATCAGTCATTGGAAGGACTGATGCTGAAGCTGAAGCTCCAATCCTTTGGCCACCTGATGCGAAGAATTAACTTTTTGGAAAAGACACTGATGCTGGGCAAGATTGAAGGCAGGAGGAGAAGGGGACAACAGAGGATAAGATGGTAGAATGGCATCACCAACTGTATGCATATAAATTTGAGTAAGCCCCGGAAGTTGGTGATGGACGGGGAAGCCTGGTATGCTGCAGTCCATGGGGTCACTAAGAGTCGGACACGACTGAACAATTGAACTGACTGATTCTCACATTTAGGTCTTTGATCCATTTTGAGTTTATTTTTGTGAATGGTGTTAGGGTGTGTTAAGTCTTGCATTTTTGATCCAAGTTCTGTTATCTTAACTTCTGCACTGTAATTGATCTCTGGTAATAAAAGATATCAGAATGGCTCCTTTACTTAAAAATAATGCCTTTTTGTAGGTCTTCCTCTAGCTATTCCATCACCCTCAAAACCCTATATATCTGTGAGACTATTAAATTTCAAATTATTTATTGTGTATGTAAAGCCAGTTAGGTATCTTTTCTAGGTACTTACTTCTATCAAAGTTGAAATATCAAATTGTTCCTGAAATACTGTAGAGGAAAGAGTCTGTCTACAGGCTCAAGAAGATATTTGAATGGATCTATTATGTTTAATATACTAAAATATCCCTTACCCTATCCTTCTGGTAGGAGCTGAGGGACATGGCATTATCAGGTCAGCTTTAATAAAAAATTACAGGAGGAAGGACTATACAACTTTTCAGAAAGTGTACATTGCAATGATTCTTCCAGTACTTTTCTCAAAGGTACCAAGGATAATTTACTTAATCACATACCAGGGGAAAAAGTAATAGCATAACATTGTGAGGACTGTCGGACACAGTTTTTGACATGTGTACCTGGATTCCTGAAGGGTTATTGTAGCTCTTTTGTATAAGTGGAGGCATGTGGGAATTAGGTACACACAGAGTCCTGGTCTAGATTGGTGCATAGTGGGTCCACCAAATGACAACCCATAATGATCATTGCACCATTTCCTGAATGGATAATCTGAATGGATATACTTGGTAGTTGGTTCAACTCCTACACTGTTTCCTTGCCCTGTGGGTCACAGCTATAGTAGAGGGCAAGATACTGAACTGCCCCATCCACAGGCCTAAATAATATTTTAAAAATTATATTATTTTCTGTAAGGATAATGATGGCAAAAAGATATACAAAATATATAGAAATGGTGATGAGCATCCTATTTCCATTTAATTCACAACTGTAGCCCCTATAAAACCGTACAGACCTTGAAGAAAGATAGTGGACTATTGTAAGCTCAACCCAGTAGTAGTCTTTACTGTAGCCACTGTACCAAAGGTGATATCTTTGCTAGAGCAGATTAACATAGCCTTGGGTATATAATATGTGACCATTGATCTGGCACAAAAAAAAAAAACAACTTTCTATCTCTTTTAGAAAGAAGTAGAAATAGTTAGCATTCACATGGAATAAACAACAACACATATTTACAGTTTTACCCTTTGTTATACATAATCTAAAGAGATCTGAGCTATCTGAACATTTTATGGACCATTATAATTGTTTATCATATTAATGATATCATGCTATCAAACCCTTTAAAAAATAAGTTCCAAGTGCATTCAGTCCTTTAGTAATGTATATGTGTTTTCAAAGGAGGAAATAAATTTATAAATAATGAGGGAATTGCCACACCATTAAAATTTTAGGAATTCACAAAATGGATTGAGGATTTAAATGTAAGACCTAGAACTACAAAATTCCTAGAAGAAAACATAGAGCAAAAATTCCTTGACAGTCTTAGCCTAGTGCTTTGTGATGACATAAAGGGGTGAAGAAAGCTGAGCGCACTTAAGAATTGATGCTTTTGAATTGTTGTGTTGGAGAAGGCTCTTGAGAGTCCCTTGGACTGTAAGGAGATCCAACCAGTCCATTCTGAAGGAGATCAGGCTTGGGTGTTCTTTGGAAGGAATGATGCTGAAGCTGAAACTCCAGTACTTTGGCCACCTCATGGGAAGAGTTTGACTCATTGGAAAAGACTCTGATGCTGGGAGGGAGTGGGGGCAGAAGAAGGGGACGACAAAGGATGAGATGGCTGGATGGCATCACTGACTCGATGGACCTGAGTCTGAGTGAACTCCGGGAGTTGGTGATGGACAAGGAGGCCTGAAAGTGAAAAGTGAAAGTGAAGTCGCTCAGTCGTGTCCGACTCTTTGCGACCCCATGGACAGCAGCCAACCAGGCTCCACTGTCCATGGGATTTTCCAGGCAAGAATACTGGAGTGGGCTGCCATTTCCTTCTCCAGGGGATCTTCCCAACCCAGGGATCAAACCCGGGTCTCTTGCATTGCAGACAGACGCTTTACCGTCTGAGCCACCAGGGAAGCCCAGGGAGGGCTGGCGTGCTGCAATTCATGGGGTTGCAGAGTCGAACACGACTGAGGGACTGAACTGAACTGAAAGGGTGAGAGGGAGGGAGATAGAAGGGAGGCTCAAGAGGGAAGGGATGTATGTATACTTATGGCTATTTCACATTGTTGTACAGAAAAAAAATTATCCTACAATTAGAAATAAATAATGAGTAGGGTTTGAGATGATCTGAAATAGAGAATGAAAATTAATTAATTAAAAAAAAAACTCCTTGAAATTGGTCTTAGCAACAATTTCTTGGATAAGACACCAAATGCATAGACAACAAAAGGTAAAATAAATAGGTGAGACTGTGAGAGTTGGACTGTGAAGAAGGCTGAGTGCCGAAGAATTGATGCTTTTGAACTGTGGTGTTGGAGAAGACTCTTGAGAGTCCCTTGGACTGCAAGGAGATCCAACCAGTCCATTCTGAAGGAGATCAGCCCTGGGATTTCTTTGGAAGGAATGATGCGAAAGCTGAAACTCCAGTACTTTGGCCACCTCACTTGAAGAGTTGACTCATTGGAAAAGACTCTGATGCTGGGAGGGATTGAGGGCAAGAGGAGAAGGGGACAACAGAGGATGAGATGGCTGGATGGCATCACTGACTCGATGGACGTGAGTCTCAGTGAACTCCGGGAGTTGGTGATGGACAGGGAGGCCTGGTGTGCTGCGATTCATGGGGTCGCAAAGAGTCGGACACAACTGAATGACTGATCTGATCTGATATCAAGTTTAAAAACTTCTACACAGCAAAGGAAACAATCCATATATTAAAAAGGGAATTTACAGAATGGGAGAAAATATTTGCAAGGATATATCTGATAAGGGATTAATATCCCAAATATATAAAAACTCACCCAACTCAATACCAAAAAGCAATTAATCTAATTAAAAAATGGGCAAAGAAGTTGAATAGACATTTTTCCAAAAAAGACATGCAAATTGCCAATCAATGTATAAAAAGGTGCTCAACATTACTAATCATTGGGGAAATATAAACCAAAACCACTATGAGATATCACCTCACACATGTTGGAATCACCTCACAATGCATGCCTCTATCATTAAAAAAACAGAGAGGAATTTCCCTGGGGTGACCTAATTGTTAGAGTTCCAGGCTTTCATAGCTGTGGCCCAATTTTAATCTCTGGTTGGGAAACAGATCCTACAAGTCAAGCAATACGGCCAAAAAGAAAAAGTTGGTGCAGCCTCTAAGTTACTATAAACAGCATGAAAATTTAGAGAACAGTATGAAGTTTCCCCCCAAATTAAACATAGAACTACTGTGTGTGTGTATGTGTGTGTGTGCATGGGTGTGTCCTCAATAGCATCCAACTCTTTGCAACCCCATAACTTTTCCGTGGTTCTCTGACCTTGGGATTTTCCATCCAAGAGTACTGGAGTAGGTTGCCATTTCCTCCTCTAGATGATATTCCCAACCCAGGGATCTATAAAATGTAGCAATTCTACTTTCTGGCTATACAGTGAAAAGGGAAAAAATCAGCATCTTGAATATTTACACATCCATCTTCATCGCAGAATTATTCAAGTAGCAAACATATGGAAACAATAAAAATATCCTTAAATGGATGAATGGATAAAGAAAATGTGGCATATATACATTGTAGAATATTATTTGGCCATGAAAAACGAAATTGTTCCATTTGTGATAACATGAATGAGTCTGGAGGGTATTATATTAAGTGAAATAAACCAGACAGAGAAAGACAAATATTGTATTGTATCACTTACACATGGAATCAAAAAAAAAAATGAGCTGATTTTATACAAACAGGATTGAATGTTTCATGGGCTGGAAAGAGAGAGAAATGGGGAGATAGAGGTCAAAGAGTAAAACTTTCAGTTATAAGAACAAGTTTAGAGGCTCTAATGTACAAGGTGGTGACTATGGTTAATATTATGGTATCATGTACTTGAAAGTTGTTGAAAAAAAAAGTCTTAAAATATTCTCACCACAAACATACACACAAACACACACACACAAGTTAACTATGTGAGTCTGTGGATGTGTTAATGTTCTTGATTTTGGTCACAATCCCATATTACATATGTATGTTAAATCATTCGGTGGTATAATTTTGTTGTTGTTGTTCAGTTGCTAAGTTGTGTCCAACTCTTTGAGACCCCATGGACTGCAGCACAACAGGCTCTCCTGTCCTTCACCATCTACCAGAGTTTTTGCTCATATTCATACCTATTGACGCAGTGATGCTGTCTAACTATTTCATCCTCTGTCTTACCCCCTTCTCTTTTTGCCTTCAATCTTTCCCAGCATCACAGTCTTTTCCAATGAGTTGGCTCTTCACATCAAGTGGCTAAAGGATTCAGCTTCAGCATCATTTCTTCCAATGGATATTTAGGGCTGATTTCCTCTGTTATTGACTGGTTTGATCTCGTGCAATCCAAGAGATTATCAACAGTCTTCTCCAGCACCACAATTCAAAAGCATCGGTTCTTTAGCACTCAGCTTTCTTTATGATCCAGCTCTCACATCCGTACATGACTACTGGACAAACCATAACTTTAACTATATGGATCTTTGTTGGCAAAGTGATATGTCTGCTTTTTAACACACTGTCTAGGTTTGACATAGCTTTTCTTTCAAGGAGCAAGAATCTTTTCATTTCATGGCTATATCCACCATCTGCAGTGATTTTGCAGCCCAAGAAAATAAAGTCTGCCCTTACTTCTACTTTTCCCCCTTCTATTCGCCATGAAATCATGGGACCCCAGATGCCATGATTTTAGTTTTTTTAATGTTGAGTTTTAAGCCAGCTTTTTCACTATCTTCTATCACCCTCATCCAGAAACTTTTTAGTTCCTCTTCACATTCTGCCATTAGAGTGGTATCATCTGCATATCCAAGATTCTTTATACTTCTCCCGGCAATCTTGCTTCAGCTTGTGGTTCATCCAGGTCAACATTTCACATGATGTTTTCTGCATATAAGTTAAATAAGCAGGGTGACAATATACAGCCTTGACGATCTCCTTTCCTAATTTGGAAGCAGTCCATTGTTCCGTGTCCAGTTCTAACTGTTCCTTCTTAAACTTGCATATAGTTTTCTCAGGAGGCAGGCAAGCTGGTCTGGTATTCTCATCTGTTTAAGAATTTTCCAGTTTGTTGTGATCCACACAGTCAAAATGTGAAGTGCTGAACTGGATGAAGCACAAGCTGGAATCAAGATTGCTGGGAAGCATATCAATAACTCAGATACACAGATGACACCGCCCTATGGCAGAAAGTGAAGAGGAACTAAAGAGCCTCTTGATGAAAGTGAAAGAGGAGAGTGAAAAAGCTGGCTTAAAATCCAACATTCAAGAAATGAAGATCATGGCATCCGGTCCCATCACTTCATGGCAAATAGATGGAGAAAAAATGGAAACAGTGACAGACTTTATTTTCTTGGGCTCCAAAATCACTGCAGATGGTGACTGCAGCCATGAAATTAAAAGACACTTGCTCGCTGGAAGAAACGCTATGAGCAACCTAGACAGCATATTAAAAAGCAGAGACATTACTTTGCTGACAAAGATCCATACAGTCAAAGCTATGGTTTTTCCAGTGGTCGTGTATGGCTATGAGAGTTGGACTATGAAGAAAGCTGAGCACCGAAGAATTGATGCTTTTGAACTGTGGTGTTGGAGAAGACTCTTGAGAGTCCCTTGGACTACAAGGAGATCCAACCAGTCCATCCTAAAGGAAACCAGTCCTGAATATTCACTGGAAGGACTGATGCTGAAGCTGAACCTGTAATACTTCGGCCACCTGATACAAAGACCTGACTCATTCGAATAGACCCTGATGCTGGGGAAAGTTGAAGGCAGGAGGAGAAGAGGCAAACAGAGGATAAGATGGTTGGATGACATCACTGACTCAATGGACGTGAGTTTGGGTAAGCTCCAGGAGTTGGTGATGGACAGGGAAGTCTGGTGTGCTACAGTCCATGGGGTCACAAAGAGTCAAACACGACTGATTTACCTGAACTGAGCACAGTTAAAGGCTTTAGCATAGTCCATGAAGCAGAAGTAGATGTTTTTTTTGTAATTTCCTTCCTTTATCTATGATCCAGCAAATGTTGACAATTTGATTTCTTATTTTTCTACCTTTCTGGAAAATATAATTGTATATATTGAAGCCCATTGTACTCTTTAAATATGTGCAATTATATTTGTCAATTCTTCCTTCAAGTTTAAAAAAAAAAAATAGGAGTTCAGTGGTCTGTAGAATGTCAGGACAGCCTCCTTTTTTAAGCGGAGAAAGTTTTATTGAAAGGCTATACAAGGAGATGAGCTGTCTCACACTCTGAAAAGCCTCAAGCTCCCTGAAGGGTTTCAGCAAAGCATATTTAAAGGGAAGTGCAAGGGTCACAGGGTATGTGATTAACTTGTGCACATTTAATAAAATCACTTTGCTGCACACACTGGAAACTAATATAACATTGTAAATGAACTATACTTCAATTAAAACACACAAAAAAACTTTTCTAGAGCTGTACACTTCTCAAAGCTGACAACCTTTCATATCTTCCAGTACATGGAGTGATATTCGTCATATAGAATGTTTCCTCCAGAAACAGGAGTAATATAACAGGCATTGTGTGTCTTTAGTAGTGATCAGTTCAGTCACTCAGTCATGTCCAACTCTTTGCAACCCCATGAATAGCAGCATGCCAGGCCTCCCTGTCCATTACCAACTCCCAGAGTTTACCCAAACTCATGTCCATTGAGTCATTGATGCCACCCAACCATCTCATCCTCTCTCATCCTCTTCTCCTCCTGCCCTCAATCTTTCCCATATCAGGGTCTTTTCCATTGAGTCAGTTCTTTGCATCAGGTGGCCAAAGGACTGGAGCTTCAGCTTCAGCATCAGTCCTTCCAATGAACATTCAGGGCTGATTTCCTTTTAGCATGGACTGGTTGGATCTCCTTGCAGTCCAAGGGACTCTCAAGGGTCTTCTCTAACACCACAGTTACAAAGCATTAATTCTTCGTTGCTCGGCTTTCTTTATAGTCCAACTCTCACATCCATAAATGACTACTGGAAAAACCATATCCTTGACTAGGCAGACCTTTGTTGGCAAAGTAATGTCTCTGCTTTTTAATATGCTATCTAGGTTGGTCAAAACTTTCCTTCCAAGGAGTAAGCGTCTTTTAATTTCATAGCTGCAATCACCATCTGCAGTGATTTTGAAGCCCTAAAAAATAAAGTCAGACACTGTTTCCCCATCTATTTGCCATGAAGTGATGGGACCAGATGCCATGATCTTAGTTTTTTGAATGTTGAATTTAAGCCAACTTAGTAGTGATAGAAGGTGTAAAATGTGATAAAATTTTTTCTCCTTTTTCCCACCAAAAGGATATCCTCTCCAAAGTGAAGAAAAATTTTCTATTTATTTATTTTAATTTTTTTCTACATCTCTCTGTCTTTGAACATTGGAAGCTCTCTATAACCAATTAGCAATGGAGAAAACACAGCCTACTTATGAATAGTTATGCATGTCATAATGGCAACAACTGTAAGTAAATGGCCATTGCATTAAATTCTATTTAGAGATAGCCTTGAAGGAGAGTGGTGAAGGGAAAACTTTCTAATGGAAAGAAACTCAGGGAATACCTTTAGTTGCACAATTCTCTTGGAAGGAAATGTAGCTCATGGTACATATATTACTAATTGTGGGCAGGCCTAATGGTTTGCATATTTATTTAGGTTCTAAGAAAGAAAAGCTATAAAATTATTGGCATAGAGTTCTGTGTAGAAGAGGTGTGTAGCCAGATTTCTCAGAAAAGTACAGAGAATGACAATGTTTATTCTCATGTAAGAGCTGTTTAGAGGTTATTCACTAAACAGGAATAAGATGACCTGCCCCTGTGGATGTCTATTAAACCTCTTTTCTCAACTATTCTAGAACTATATAATTGGCACTAGAAGTGGTCATAGCAGCTAGTTGATATCTCTACATAAAATCAGCAACATGCATTTCCCCTCATTGAGCTGGTCTGTCTACCATAACTACCACTTGCCCAAGCTGCAAAACAGAAGTAAGTGGTCAGCATCTTGTATAGTGTGATATCTCACTTGACTATTAGAGGGCCATCTGCCTTATGGCAGGTTGAATAAAGCTCAAAACCCTTCTTTTATGGAAGCGGGAGATGCTTATCTCTATAGGGATATAAATCTCTTTCTTTATCTCTCTTTCTGTAATCTAAATTCATAGGAAGAAATATTATTTATATACTTATGCATCTTGTATATACACATCTAATAGATATGCATTTAATATAAAGTACTGTACATAGTATTTACTATAATACCTATACATTATTCATTATAAATATATAATATATAAATTATATATATATATATATATAATTATATATAAACATAAACCTGGTGTACTGCAGACCATGGGGTCGCAAAGAGTCAGACACACCTTAGTGACTGAACAAAAGCAACAAATATATGTCATGCTGCTGCTGCTAAGTCGCTTCAGTTGTGTCCAACTCTGTGCGACCCCAGAGATGTCAGCCCACCAAGCTCTGCCGTCCCTGGGATTCTCCAGGCAAGAACACTGGAGTGGGTTGCCATTTCCTTCTCCAATGCATGAAAGTGAAAAGTGAAAGTCAAGTCGCTCAGTCGTGTCCGACTCTTAGCGACCCCATGGACTGCAGCCCACCAGGCTCCCCCATCCATAGGATTTTCCAGGCAAGAGTACTGGAGTGGGGTACCACTGCCTTCTCCAATATATGTCATAATGCATATTATATTGGGGGGCTTCCCTGGTAGCTCAGTTGGTAAAGAATCCACCTCCAATGTAGGCAACCCCAGTTCGATTTCTGCATCAGGAAGATCCCCTGGAGAAGGGATAGGCTACTCACTCCAGTATTCATAGGCTTCCCTGGTGGCTCAGAAGGTAAAGAATCCACCTGCAATGCAGGAGACCTGAGTTCAATCCCTGAGTTGGGAAGATCCCCTGGAGTGGAAACCCACTCCAGTATTCTTGCCTGGAGAATCTCCATGGACAGAGGAGTCTGGCAGGCTACAGTCCATGGGGTCGCTAAGAGTTGGACATGACTGAGTGACTAAGCACAACACAGCATACTATACTTATGTAGTATAAATTATTTGTCTTTCCCTTCCACAGGGCTTCTGCAGCAGTACCATTTGATTCATGGAATACCTTTAGTGCCTTACCTGTTGCTATAATATCACATACAATATTGCATCTGGACTTATTTTTATAGGAAGTGAAGTGTGATCATAGCATTCACTGGACTTACGCTCCCACACCCAGAAACAACTGGCTTGAAATATTAGTGTAATGAAAATGCTCAGCTTTTGTACCAACTGGGAAATGAAAACCTTGCAAGATTAGGGTGCTGTTTGATGCAGTACAAATCTTACCAGTGACTAATATATACTTTGCTATCTATTTAAGGCTGGAATGTATGACCAAAGTAGAAAAAGTTACTCTAACAATAAGTCCAAATAATTTACTGGGGAAATTTATGCTTCCTGTTCTTTTGAACTTTGGTTTAGTAGGTTCAGAGACCTGAGTGTCCCAGGGAAGAATATTTCCAAAGGCAATTCTGCTGAGACCAGTCTTTAACCACTTTGGGCTAAAATCACTGAACCTACAGACTGAAAAGGATCTACAGCTGATATTTGTGGTGACTGAGGCAAGAGTGAAAATGGACATCCATGAACTATATGTTGAAATGTTTTAAAGTTAATAGAATCAAGGTAATGGAATCTTGAGTATATAAAATTTTATCCTTCGGTGTAATAGAATCTTGAGTATATGAATTCTATCTGTTAGTGTCAAGAAATATATATATGATAACTGTTATGCATATCTAGAGCAAATCTTGTAAAGTTAGGCTTATAGACTTGGGGAAGTTTGAAAAGAAATCCCTGGGTTTTGGAGACCAGAACATGATCTGGTAGGATGCACCTAGGCTCTAGGTGGACGTACTCTTTGGTTCCTTGGAATTGTCACGCCATGATAAAAGGCCATGACTGGGAAGGGACCAATGACCAATTTAATGTCTTCTAAGAATAGGGGCCAGGGCACAGGATTCTATCATTTGGGTCTAAGGACAGTACTGCATGTCAGGTTGACAGATCTCAAATACCAGGAGGAAATTTGGTTTCGATTTCACAACAGAAACTAGGGATATTAAGTACAGAACTCAGGGGGTTTGTTGGAGTGCTTATTAGTGCCTCTTTGCACAGTAATTCTCATCAATGCAAAATAGTGACATCACATTAAACAAAGGATTATCTCAGGACTGATAACCTATAGAAGTGAAGTTTAGTTTATCCCACTACATAGAATGTGCTGTTCAGCTAAGTTCCTTTTTCTATGGAGATAAAAAGAAATGAGGAACATTGTTTTATCAGAATAAGCCTCATAATCAGCCATGCAAGTGGAGATTTTTTAAATTTATTTTTTATTGAAATATAGTTGATTTATATTTCAGATGTACTGCAAAGTTTGGTTTTATATGTATATGTTCTTCAGAATATATATATATATATATATATATACTTCAGATCCTTTTCATCATAGGTTATTACAAGATATTGAATAGAGTTCCCTGTGCTATACAATAGGTCCTTGCTGTTTATTTTTTATTTTTTTAATAAAAATATAGTTGATTTAAAATATTTCAGGTATACAGCAAGGTGATTCAGTTATACATATGTATAAATTCTTTTTTGGACTCTTTTCATTATAAGGTATATAATTCTTTGTGCTGTATAGTAGGTGCTTTTATTTGTCTCCTTTATATGTAGTAGTGTGTATCTGTTATTGGAGAAGGAAATGGCAACCCACTCCAGTGTTCTTGCCTGGAGAATCCCAGGGACAGGGGAGCCTGGTGGGCTGCCATCTCTGGGATTGCACAGAGTCGGACACGACTGAAGCGAGTTAGCAGCAGCAGCAGCAGTAGTGTATATCTGTTAACTCCAAATTCCAAATTTACCCCTCCTTCCCTTTCCCCTTTGGTAACCATAAGTTTGTTTTCTATGAATCTATTTCTGTTTTGTAAATAATTCATTTGTATCATTTTTTTAATTCCACATATAAGTTATAGCCTATACTATTTGTCTTTCTCTGGCTTACTTCACTTAGTATCATAATCTCTAGATCCATCCATGTTGTGAAATGGCATTGTTTCATTTTTGAAAGCTGAGTAATATTCCATTGTATATATATGTATTAGTCTCTGTGTATATATATACATGTATATACACAATATGTGTTTATATACACACACACACCATATCTGCTTTATTCATTCATCTGTTGATGGACATTTAGGTTGATTCCAAGATTGACTATTGTAAATAGTGCTGCTTTGAACATTGGAGTGCATGTATCTTTTTGAATTAGAGTTTTCTACAGATACTTGCCCAGGAATGGGATTGCTATCTCATATGATAACTCTACATTTCATTTTCTAGATCAACTTCGTATGGTTCTCCATAGTGGCTGCACCAACTCACATCCCCACCAACAGTATAGGGGGATTCCCTTTCCTCTACACCCTTTCTAACATTCATTCTTTATAGACTTTTTGATAATGGCCATTCTGAAAAGTGTGAGGTTTTGATTTGCTTTTACTAATAATTAGCAATATTGAGCATCTTTTCATGTGCCTACTGGCTATCTGTATGAATCTTTGGATAAATACCTATTCAGGTCTTCTGCTCACTTTTTCATTGGGTTGATTTTCTTTATATTGAACTGAATGAGTTGTTTGTTAATTTTGGAACTTAATCTTTTATCAGTATCATCATTTGAAAGCATTTTCTCCCATTCTGTAGGTTTTCTTTTCTTTTTTTTTTTTTTTTGTTTGTTTGTTTGTTTCCCTTGGCTGTGCAAAATTTTATAAGTGTGATTAGGTTCCATTTGTTTATTTTTGTTTTGCTTTCCATCTTGGAGATGGGTCCAAAAATATACTGCTATGATTTTTGTCAAAGAATGTCCTGCCTATGTTTTCCTCTAGAATTTTTATAGTGTCCAGTCTTATGTTTAGACCTTTAATCCATTTTGAGTTTATTTTCATAATCAGTATTAGAGAATGTTCTAATTTCATTCTTTTCCATGTACCCGTCCAGTTTTCCCAGCACCATTTATTGAAGTGACATGTCTTTGCTCCATTGCATATTTTTACCTCCTTTGTTATAGATTAATTTACCATAAGTATATGGATTTATTTCTGGACTGTCTATCCTGTTTCGTTGATCTAAGTGTCAGTTTTTGTACCAGGACCATACTTCTTTGCAGTGTAGTCTGAAGTCAGGGAGCATGATCCCTCCAGCTCTATTCTTCTTTCTCAATACTGTTGTGGCTTTTCAGAATCATTTGTGTCTCCCTACAAATGTTAAAACTTTTTGTTCCAGTTCTGTGAAAAAAATGCCATTGAGAATTTAATAAAGATAGCATTGAATCTATATTGCCTTGGGTAATATGGTCATTTTAACAATGTTAATCCTTCCAATCCAATATATCTTTGCATCTGTTTTTGTAATCTTCAATTTCTTTCATTAGAGTATTATACTTTTCAGAGTACAAGGTTTTTGCCTAGTTAGGTAGGTTTATTCCTAGATATTTTATTCTTTTTGATGAGATGTAAATGGGATTGTTTGCTTAACTTCTCTTTCTGATATTTGTTCTTTGTTCATGTAGGGAAAAGCAACATATTTCTGTGTATTGTGTATCCTTCAGCTTTACCAACTTCATTGATGAACTCTAGTAATTTTTTAGTGGTGCTTTTAGGATTTTTCTGCGTATAGTATCATGTCATCTGAAGACAGTGACAATTTTACTTCTTTTCCAAATTGGATTTCTTTTCTTTTCTTCTCTGATTGCTGTGGCTAAAACTTCCAAAGCTATGGTAAAGAAAAGTAGGCTTCCTTGTGTTCTTCCTAATCTTAGGGAGAATACTTTGTTTTTCACCATTGAGTATGATATTAGCTCTGGGTTTGTCATATATGGCCTTTATTATGTTAAGATATGTTTCTTCTATACCCACTTTCTGGAGAGTTTTTTTATCAAATGGATTTTAAACTTCATTGAAGCTTTTTTCTGCATCTATTAAGATGATCATATGATTTTTTTTCTTCTATTTGTTAATGTGATTATCACATTGATTTATTTGTGGATATTAAAAATTCTTGCATCTCTGAGATAAATCCCACTTGATCATAACATATGATCTTTTAAATATATTGTTGGATTCTCTTAGCTAGTATTTTGTTGAAGATCTTTGCATCTATGTTCATCTATGTTCTATAGTTTTCTTTTTTGCTATCATTGTTTGGTTTTGGTATCAGGGTAATGCTAGCCTTATAGAATGAGTTTAGTAGCATTCTTTTCTCTATTTTTTAAATAGTTTCTGAATGATAGGTGTTAACTCTTTTCTAAATGTTTGATAGAATTTACTTGTGAAGCCATCTGGTCCTAGACTTTTGTTTGTTGGGAGTTTTTAAAATACTGATTTAATTTCTGTACTGGTAATTGATCTGTTCATATTTTCTACTTTTTTCTGGTTCAGCCTTGGGAGATAGCAACTTTCTAAGAATCTGTCCATTTCTTCTAGGTTGTCCATTTTGTTGGCATAAAGTTGTTTGCAGTAGTCTCTTATGATTGTACTTCTGCTGTGTTGGTTGTAACTTGAGTGTACTATTTTTTGCCCTGGCAGGATACAAAATTAAATATTGAAATTTTTGTCTTATTACCTAACAATCACATAGTCCTGAAGTACTTGTCAAAAAGTTTGTTGCTGGTATTTTCAGATACATACATATAGGTGCAGATGTAAGTAGAGATAGACATAGAGATAATTATTGCACAACATCACACTACGTGTGCTATTTTACCATCCACAGTTCCATTCAGTAGTGTGTATGGTGTCCTTAACTGTATAGAATTGAAACTTGTTTTTAGTGACTTCAGAGGATTTAACTGTATGGATGCATCATAATTTTTTAAATTTATCATCAGTTGGTATCTGTTTCATTAACTTTTAAGCTTTATTCACTGAACTTCTGTGTTGCTAAATCTTTATACACATCCATGTGCTTAGTCGCTCAGGCATGTCTTTGCAACCTCAAGAACTGTAGCCCACCAAGCTCCTCTGTCCTTGGGGGCTCTCCAGGCAAGAATATTGGAGTAGGTTGCCATCCCTCCTCCAGGGGATCTTCCCAACTCAGGGATCAAACCCAGGTCTCCTGTATTGCAGGAGGATCCTTTACTGTCTGTACCACCAGGGAAGCCCATATACATCCATAGTTAGTCAATATAAGATTGAATAAAAATTAAGTCACATATGTTCTTCTGCTATCTAAACTATAACAGAAAAATTAATATGATTAGAGTTAAATTTTGAGTTAATATTTATCTATTTTCAGAGTTTATTTCTAATGGGTGATTACCAATATTTATAAAATTTTCAACAAAATAACACAAATATTTTGTGCTATTATATACAAAATATTCCACTTTTGTTTCCCTCTTTCTCTCCAGTGACTTATTATAGTTTTTGATCCTTTGGTTGCTCTGGTCAAACCAATTAGCTCTCTAGGGGCAAAGTCCCATGATCCATGAGCTCCTTCTAAACTGTTTTTGCATTATCATTTGGTCACTCTTTCTCTCAAGCTGTAAATTGCTTCCTTCTAATGTAATTCTCCTTATGGAAGAATTTTATATGGCATTTTGTTTTATGGAACATAGGAAAATCTCAGACTCTTCTCTTTATACAGGTAAAATGGAAGTATGGAAATAAATTTGACAATGCAAAGAGTGCCTTACTTTCAGGCATAATTTTTGTTGTCATAAGTGCTATAAATAATAGTGATATCCTCAAGTTTATGAGTGTTATCCTAAAAGCAAAGTAAATAGCATGCAGGATAAGGAATTGAATAATGCAAAGAATAATTGTACAAAAGTTTATTGACACACTGGAAAAGGCTAACTGACTGTGACTTTTAGTTAGTATCACATTGTTCTTAGGGTAATGTGAAAGATATTAAAAAAGGTCAAATGGTTTTGTAATATTTTGGATTCAGCATATGTTGCAATCAATCACATTTACAGTCAATGACAATCAGTTCATTGATGCTGATTAAGAATGCTTCTCACCATCTGCCACATAATAAACAAGCAGTAAAAATTAATGACACTTGAAAGTATTTTTTAAAAAGGTAATTGTGTTTTTCTCTCCATTAGCTTTACAAAAGAAATGTGTATAAACTGATCATCTCCTGTGAAAAAGGGAAGGAATTTATTATGAACTCAAATTTATAAGGTGGGAAAGGATTACAGAAATATCTCAATAGAAATAAAAGGTATTGAGACCAAAAGATGCAAAGCTGAATAAATAATTTCCAGTGTAATGACACTTTAAAATACGATGTGGAAAAAAATTGTAAACACTTAAAACTACCGAGAGCTTGAATTTGTTTTCCTAGTCTCTTGGTTATAAATAGATTATTTTGTAAGCTTAAGGTGAATGAAGAAAGTTTAGAGAAAGTTAAAAAATGAAATTTGGGGGATGTAGGTAAAAGAGGGAAAGTGAAAAAGAAGTCCTAGGAGGAAATTTTAAAAGGTAATGAGTTTGCTGAATCTTGAAAACAGAAAGCTAAGGGATGACTTAATTTGTTGCATATATGTACATAAAGGTTATTTGAAAAGGACACAGAATTATCTATATTTACCATAGCTATAGAAAGTAAAAGTAGAGATGGTCTTAAATTAGAGGAGGCAGTGTTTTACTTGGTTGCAAAGAAGGTTGAGCTGAGGAGATTGTTAAGCTCATGATATTTTTAAATTGAGGGAGAAACATATAAATTATGTTTTTAGTTAATATTTTGCTTAAATCAAACAGCTGTACATAGATCCCTTTCAATTTGGTGACTATTTGAAACTTCAGTTACCAATATTTCCTTCATCTGTAAAAGATTAAATGTCTGGTAATCTGTTTGAAGGATTAATCAATTCTCCATGGAACAAAAAAAGGACTAATCACAACAGAAGGCAAGGCATTATGCCTTGGTCTGAGAGTTACAGGTATCTAATGAGTTTACAGGGTTCCCTGGTGGCTCAGAGGGTAAAGCGTCTGCCTGTGGAGCAGGAGACCTGGGTTCGATCCCTGGGTTGGGAAAATTCCCTGGAGAAGGAAATGGCAACCCACTCCAGTACTCTTGCCTGGAAAATTCCAGGGACTGAGGAGCCTGGTAGGCTACATTCCATGGGATCGCAAAGAGTCAGACACGACCCAGCGACTTCAGTTCAATGAATTTTAAAACATGGGCATAGCTAATTTGTTTAAGAAAAATTATTTCAAAGCATAGCCAATAGGCAAAAGATTTTAGAACACCTTCATTCAGTTTGCCCCTGTATTTGAAGACTTTTAGGTGAATAAAGTCTCCATCTAGAATCATCTCTTTTTTTTTTCTAATTTTATTTTATTTTTAAACTTTACTCTTGCTCTGGACTGAGATTGGGATCCTGACTTTGTCTCAAGTGACTTTAAAACTGTGATGACCCAAACTTTTCAAATTTTTACATTCCTTTACATTTGGATGGATACACCTAAGTTCCATATTTATATCTTATTCTGCTTTAAACGGAGGAGGCACTGGCACCCGACTCCAGTACTCTTGCCTGGCAAATCCCATGGATGGAGGAGCCTGGTAGGCTGCAGTCCATGGGGTCGCTAAGAGTCAGACACGACTGAGTGACTTCACTTTCACCTTTCACTTTCATGTGTTGGAGAAGGAAATGACAACCCACTCCAGTGTTCTTGCCTGGAGAATTCCGGGGACGGGGGAGCCTGGTAGGCTGCCGTCTATGGGGTCACACAGAGATGGACACAACTAAAGTGACTTAGCAGCAGCAGCTGCTGCTTTAAATCACCTTTCCTAAAATTCTTCGTTCTTGACTAGTTGATAGAGATTGCAGAGTCAAAAGGCAAATAAATTCACAGCTGTATGCACATAGCTGATAAAAACTTGTTAAGAAATTCTCACCATCTGCCAGGCTGAGTCCCTTCGCTGTTCACCTGAGAGTACCACATTGTTAATCAGCTAATACCCCAATACAAAATACAAAGTTTAAAGTTAAAAACAAAAGAAATTCTCCCCAGAGCCTTAGTACTAAAAGACACCTATAATTGTTTATAATTACAGAATTTCTGAAGAGTGGGTCGAGAAAGTACTGCAAATTAAATCTCATAAACTACCTTTCACTTAATTTAAAGTAAGAATTACCCTTCTTTTCTTTGTCATCATACACATGAAAAGTGAAAGTGAAGTCACTCAATCGTGTCCGACTCTTTGTGACCCTATGGACTGTAGTCCGCCAGGCTCCTCTGTCCATGAGATTTTTCCAGGCAAGAATACTGTAGCCCGCCAGGGTTCTCTGTCCATGGGATTTTCCAGGCAAGAACTCTGGAATGGATAGCCATTTTCTTCTCCAGGGGATCTTCCTGACCCAGGGATCGAACTCAGGTCTCCCACATTACCAGCAGAGTCTTTACCCTCTGAGCTACCAGGAATCCATTATATACATACTTTCTTAATTTTTTCACCCTTATTAGATTTTCCTTTTATTTCTTCTTTTTCCCTAAGTCTTCTTTACTTTTACAGTTCCTTATTTTCTATTATTCTTGGTTGCTTAGGAGCTATGCACAGGTTCCTTACCCATCTTCCTTAATTATATAATTATATGTACCTTGACCTGCCTCTTGAGAAACCTATATGCAGGTCAGGAAGCAACAGTTAGAACTGGACATGGAACAACAGACTGGTTCCAAATAGGAAAAGGAGTATGTCAAGGCTGTATATTGTCACCCTGCTTATTTAACTTATATGCAGAGTATATCATGAGAAACGCTGGGCTGGAAGAAGCACAAGCTAGGAGAAATCTCAATAACCTCAGACATGCAGATGACACCACCCTTATGGCAGAAAGTGAAGAGGAACTCAAAAGCCTCTTGATGAAAGTGAAAGTGGAGAGTGGAAAAGTTGGCTTAAAGCTCAACATTCAGAAAACTAAGATCATGGCGTCCAGTCCCATCACTTCATGGAAAATAGATGGGGAAACAGTGGAAACAGTGTCAGACTTTATTTTGGGGGCTCCAAAATCACTGCAGGTGGTGATTGCAGCCATGAAATTAACAGATGCTTACTCCTTGGAAGGAAAGTTATGACCAACCTAGATAGCATATTCAAAAGCAGAGACGTTACTTTGCCAACAAAGGTCCATCTTGTCAAGGCTATGATTTTTCCAGTGGTCATGTATGGATGTGAGAGTTGGACTGTGAAGAAAGCTGAGCACCAAAGAATTGATGCTTTTGAGCTGTGGTGTTGGAGAAGACTCTTGAGAGCCCCTTGGACTGCAAGGAGATCCAAGCAGTCCATCCTAAAGGAGATCAGTCCTGGGTGTTCATTGGAAGGACTGATGCTGAAGCTGAAACTCCAATACTTTGACCACCTCATGCAAAGAGTTGACTCATTGGAAAAGACCCTGATGCTGTGAGGGATTGGGGGCAGGAGGAGAAGGGGACGACAGAGGATGAGATGGCTGGATGGCATCACCGACTCAATGGACATGAGTTTGAGTGAACTCCGGGAGTTGGTGATGGACAGGGAGGCCTGGCGTGCTGCAGTTCATGGGGTTGCAAGAAGTCGGACACGACTGAGCAACTGAACTGAACTGAACTGAATTATATTCATATAATTTTAGTTACTTAAATACATCCTCTTTGATCTTTCAAAAAATATTTAATTCCTGATATATTTACATAGCTCTTTTATGTACCAGTGTCATTCTAAGTTGGGGATACATGGATAACTACACAGGTGTAGTCCTTAACTTTCTGGGAGTCACAATCTAACTGGAAATGAGAACAAACAAAAAAAAAAATCAGTGAACTACATTTATAGTACTATTAAAACAAATGCAGTGCTTCTTAGAAAGCAAATATATTTAATCTGCACAAAATGGTTTTTAGTTTGTTTTCTAAAAGAATGAGTGTAAATAAGTATGTCCAACTCTTTAGCTGTAATCTGCCAGGCTTTTCTGCCCATGGAATTCTCCAGGCTAAAATACTGGAGTGGGTAGCCACTTCCTTCTCCAGGGAATCTTCCCAACCCAGAGATCAAAGCCGGGTCTCTTGCATTGCATGCAGATTCTTTACTATCTGACCATGAGGGAAGCCCCTAACAATATGAATATTATATTCTCCAATTATTATATAGAAGGAGATAATTATAACATAATAAAATATCTTTTCGATATGGAAATTTGATATTATCTCCTGGTCAATAGCATTTTATTTTCTTCTTATTAAATTGTGTTATATACTGTGCACTATTATAGATGTGTGAAAAAAGAAAAAATAACATTTACTGAATATTTACCTATAGTAGGTATATACTGAATGCACTATTGCAAAACTTTAATTATTTTATCATTATTCCAATGATTTTATACCCCAAATTACTCTGAGGAGTTAGTATTATTAATTGTAATGTCATGGATAAATGAAGGTTCAAGAATTTGCCAAAATTGCCTTGTCAGTAACTGAAGTACAGTTTAAATCTTGACTTACAGAATCCAAAGGACATATTCCTTCCACTGTGCTCTGTTGCTCCTGTAACTAAAAGTAAAATTACAAGATATTGTGATAAAGTCTTACATAGAGGTTTGAGCAAGATACTTTTCGCTCTTGCATGATCTCCTTCACAGTTTTAAGCTTCACAGACTATGTGCTAAGTACTTTAGGGCAGTACTTCTCAAAGTATCTTTGGTGAAGAATCAGGTATTGTTCTTCAGTCCTTCATGGACTGATGTTTTAACAAATGCAAAATTTTATACTGGTTTGCTATCCTGTGACACTTCTAGAGAATTTTCTAAACACTCGACTTCCACACCTAACATGACGCAGACTTGTAACAGTTTGTGGACCTGCACCTCTGTGTGGATCATTTTTCATTGCTTCAGGGAATCTAAATATGAATAAATCATAACCCCTGCCTCCCAGAAGCTTACAGACTACGAGGTGAGTTAGACTGGTACTCAGTTTACTAAAATACAAGAAATAGTCAAATAAATGCTTGTAGTATAAAACAAGACCTCACAAACATGGTTAAAATTTAATAGAACTTGAAGACAAATATCTTCCAGAGATGGGGAGTCAAAAGGAAGGCTCTGTCTATGAGAATAAGGCTTGTATTCTTAAAAGTTGATGGAATAATTGAGAAGTGATGAAGAGTATGTGTGATTGGAGCTAGCCTGTATTAGTTTTGAACCAAAAGTCAAGAATTTAAGGTTGAATTCCTATTACCCATGTTGACCGATCTTGTATGTCATGAATAACATCATAGCATCTACCCTAGAAGGAAGCAGAGTGGTATTAAATACAGAGAAAATTTGGTAGTTATGCTAGTAATTTAAATTCTAGTAATAATAAAGTAAGACTTCATAGATGCAAACAATATCTAAGTAATATTGAAGACAAATGTGTTCCCAGAGGTAGGGACAAGGAAGGAGGAGATAGGTCTTTCTGCTGGGTGAAGGTTTATAAGGCTTCAAAGAGATTGCAGTAGTGATTAGTGCTATATGACTGGGAAGATCATAATAGTTTTGAACCCAAAATCAAAAAGACTTGGGGTGGAATGCATATTACTCATATTTATTTTCTTGTGTCTCATGAGTAATACAGTGTATCAACCCATGGAGGAAGAAAAGGGTATTAAATGCAGAGATAAGTTGGAGGCAAGAACAGCTTCATATAACAGCCACCAGTTTTACTGTGTAAACATGGTTTAGAGATCATGAGCATTTTAGACCAGTTTTCATGCTAATATGTAAATTGGCTTTCATAACTTTGACCTTTCTTCTTCAAATTCATCAACACAATTGTCATAATTTGCATTTTTTCCTACTGTCCTCCTTCAGATAACAATGCTAACAAAGTCCATGGATGGAGCAAACCAGTCTGTGGTATCAGAGTTTCTGTTCCTGGGACTCACCAACTCCTGGGAAATACAACTTCTCCTCTTTGTGTTCTCCTCCACATTTTTCATGGCAAGCATGATGGGAAACTCCCTCATTATTCTCACTGTGACTTGTGACCCTCACTTACACTCTCCCATGTACTTTCTGTTGGCCAACCTCTCCTTCATTGACATGGGTGTTTCTTCTGTCACGTCTCCCAAGATGATTTATGATCTTTTCAGGAAACGTAAAGTCATCTCCTTTAGTGGCTGCATCACTCAGATCTTTTTCATCCACGTCATTGGTGGTGTGGAGGTGGTGCTGCTCATTGCCATGGCCTTTGACAGGTACGTTGCCATATGTAAGCCTCTCCATTATCTGACCATCATGAGCCCACGACTATGCATCTCCTTTTTAGTGGCTGCCTGGATGGTCGGCCTCATCCACTCCACAGTTCAACTGGTTTTTGTGGTAAACTTACCCTTCTGTGGACCTAATATGTTGGACAGCTTTTACTGTGATCTTCCTCGGTTGATCAAACTTGCGTGCATAGACATAAACCAACTAGAGTCCATGGTCACAGCCAACAGTGGATTCATCTCTATTGGCTCCTTCTTCATTCTGATCATCTCCTATATCGTCATCATTCTCACTGTTCAGAAACACTCTTCAACAGGTTCATCCAAGGCTCTGTCCACACTTTCAGCTCACATCACTGTAGTAGTCTTGTTCTTTGGTCCTTTGATATTTGTCTACACGTGGCCATCTCCCTCTATACACCTGGATAAGTTTCTGGCCATCTTTGATGCAGTTCTCACTCCTTTCCTCAATCCAGTCATTTACACACTCAGGAATCAAGAAATGAAGGTTGCAATGAGGAGGGTATGCAGACAGCTAGTGAGTTATAGAAAGATTTCTTAAGTGATGGCTGTATTGTAAAGATCCCTTGTTGATTATTGATGGTCATTACTGATGATCAAACTCAGACAGAAGCTTTTGATTGTTCTACCTTAATTATGCACAATGATATCAAGTCTATTTTGTCTTTCATTTAGGAGGGAGTGACATTCACTTCTGAAGAGAGGTGTTACATATTAAGTATTTATAATCAAAGATTATAGTAATCTTGAGTCTCAGTTCCTAAGGAATAATATCCACATGAAGTAACTATTAGAAATACAAAACAGATAAACTTCTTTATGGCCTTGAGAACAGGGACCCTTTTAACAGGAACCCTTCTCAGAGACAGGAATTCCTATCAGCACCTAGCGGGAGACTTGCTAGATGAGGACTGAAATGAGTCTTTATACTAAATGCTGCAACTTTCCCACATTCTTCCTTGGGTCTCTGCCAGGGCTGTGCAAAAGAGGGCAGACTCTTCGAGAGCAAACACACAGTCTGAGAACATACATGTAGGAACCCAGTGGTCACACAACTCTGGGTAGAAGCCATAGAAGTTGTTCTTGGAATTAAAAGATCTGGGAAACCCCAGGTGTTTCCCTCTGTGATTGGCTTTATGCTACTTGAACCCATTACATTTCCTTCCTTTTTTCTTCCTGTATCTTCCTCTTCATTTTTCTTCAGCCACTTATGGACTCTGGGCTAGGAAAACTTTCCCCCCTTTCCCTCTCCTTTCCCAGGCCTTTCTTCCTTCTCTTTCTTCCCATCCTGTTATTCCTCCCTGTTTCCCCCTGCCCTGAGTTTGCTGCTCTGTCCACTTATACCTTCCCTTCCTGATTCCCCTTTTTAATTGCTCTATTGTAGTTAGTATAAGTCACCAACTCAACACATTTTATGTCTAAAGGATTCATTATTCTTCAGGAGTTCAGCTGTTGAGTGTGATTGAAGGGAAAATAAGTGGCAAGGGGAGGGTCCCTTATAGAAGTGGCTTTCATACTTTTTGACAGAGATTCGTAGTAAGAAATAGAGTATACACTGTAGTACATACAATACCCCATCCCCACAAAGGACTGAACTAAGGCTTAACGTAGCGATATTTATTTTTATGAAATTTTGCTTTCCTTTCATTTTCTTCCTACTAAGAATTGTTTAAAACATACTTTGTGAGTTGTTTACAAAATCTCTGATTACTAAGAAAATTAAACAGAAGTAGAGTGTTACATTCACTGTTTCTAGTTAAAAGCAGAATAAATATACCAAGATCAATGTGTTATGTTATTCTAACAGATATCCAAAATCTAGTCTTGCTTTAATATATTTAATAGTATAGCACTTCTAAATTTATTTAAATAAGCCTATCAAAACTTTACTGTACATTGTCAAAACTAATATGTATCATTGCTTCAATTTAGCTCATTATTTGAAATTATATATATGCATATATAATTATATGATATATATCCAAAGCAAATAGAATTTGCTTCCTAAAAACCATATATAGCTCTCCATATCCATTCAGGTCTTCTTTTATAAGTACACATTAACAATACCTTATTTTTATTGAAAACACAGTGCATTATTTGTAATGAAAGAAAAATCATGCCTTGATTAACACAATTTTAATATACCAAACTCTTATTAAAGCAACTTATACATTCAATTCTTGGTGTCTATACTTAGTATTCTTTAGTACTAAAAATGATTACATGCATGTATTGAACCCATTCAGTTTTATTGTTTACTATCCACTTTCAATTTCTGGAATAACATTTTATCCTAGGATAAATGTACCCTTTTTCCCCTTGATAGTTTCTGGTCATGTTAATTCTAGTACAGCCTCAGTCACCCATATTACTTATTACTTTTAACCAACATAAGCAATTTGTATTCCACTGAGAGTTCTTGAAGGAGAATAAAGGAGAATCATTTTAGTAAACTAGCAAAACTCATGAACACACTAATATAACCACCAACAGACACACACACATTCTATTCACATTTTCTTATAGGTAGTATAAATTATGTTCTTAAAGTTGCAAACATGAACATAAGCAGTAACTTGATCAAAAGATATAGATGCTCTATAAAGACGTAAATAAGTTCTCACACACACACCACTGAATGTTTCAACATTCAATCTTTGGATAATTCAAAACTTATTCAAAGAATATCTACTAATTACTATGTTTAATAGTAAACCAAGGTCTTAAAATTGCTGAAGATATTAAACATTTTGTTTAAATAGACACACTACAGAGCTGTCAGAATTATAACTCAAATTGAATACATAAGTTTGCAATTTTTCTAATTCTAAATGCTTGTCTTATAATCTTTACTGGTAAGGTTGGAAAGGATATCTATCACTGTTATATTAAAAAATATAATCAATTGAATCTGAATTGTCCAAGGATTTATTTTCACTATGTGCATTTGGATTTTCATAGAAAAACACTTCTGTGTTAGTCATTTTTATAAGAAATTTTCTGAAAAATCTAGCAAATTTAAAGGAGTAGAAGTTCATTATAAAATTTTTGCAATATGGGCTGTATTATTGTAGATTCCTGTCAGCCTCTTTTAGAGGCTTTGTACAAAAATTATTAATATCTCCTTGAGTTGGACTATTTCACATTCACATGAGTTTCTCAACTGCAGAAGTTTAGCCGCACATAAAGTTCCCATGTTCAAATTTACAACCTTACCTACAGATCAAGAGAAGAATCAGATTTACCAAACATCAAAAGAAGAGACATACACAGGCATTAGATCGCAAATAAACTTTCTACTTATAGAGAAAAAGAGACATATTCTTACACAAATAGATTTTTCTTTCATTTTTAGTTAAGTAACAGAGAAAATTCTCTATCACTTCTCATCTGATAGAGAATTGTTTTTGTACTGGTTTGCTAAGGCTGCAATACAGCATACCACAAACTGGCTGGGCTTCCATAACAGAAATTGTCTCACGTTCTGGAGACAGTAACTCCTGACTTCCCTTACTCCTGCCCCTTTTTAATTGCTCTATTGTAGTTATAAGTTGCCTCCTCAAACATACTTCATGTCTTGAAGAGTTTATTATTCTTCACGAGTTCGGCTATCTAGTATGAGTGAAGGGAAAATAAATGGCAAGGGAGGGTTCTAAGGGTACTCAACCCATGATGCTTGCTGATATCTCTGACCTCAAAGAGGGCTCTAGCAGTTCATGGCTTATTGTCACTGCTACTTGAGTAACTGTGAGTTTTCTTCCTATATTGTCTAGATGGGCTTTAAGTTGATGTTTTGTCACTGTCTGCTGTGTGGGAGAGTCTGCACTTAAGTCCCTCAGTTATGACCCTCCATATCACATCACAATGAGGATGAGGTTGGATTTACGTGGATATTGTGTCTCCATCTTTCCTCATCTCTATGCAGGAGCTGTCAAATCTCCCCTCAGGTTTTCTTTGGAAAAGTTGCTCTGTATATAGCTTTAGATTTGTTGTGTCCATGGAAGGAAATGAGCTCAGCATTATCCTATGCTGCCATCTTGCCTTTCTTCCAGTCAGGGAATAACCTTTAGTTGTACACTTCTCTTGGAAGGGAAGATGGCCTATTGTACAAATAATACTAATTTCTGAGGAGAGCTAATGATTTATTTGTTTCTTTAAGACCTAAGAAAGAACACGAGTATAAATTTTTTATGGTGGAGTCTGAGGAGAAGTATATATGGATGGACTTTTCAGAAAGGATACAGAGACTGCCCATGAAAAAGAGTATTAGAGATTATTCACTATACAGTAACAAGAAGACTTCCTTCTGTGATGCAAAACAACCTATTTTCCCAGCTATCCTAGTATTGTTTCATTGGTATCACAATCTATTCATTATTAATTGGTACTAAACAGTGCTGATAGAAGCATAGTTGAAGTCTCAGCATAGATGAAGCAACATGAATTTCCCCCTCACTATGGGTAATCTATCTTTATTGCTGAGTGCCAAAGCTTCCCGTGCAGATGTAAAGCTTCCCTATATGGTGCCACACCTCATCATACTCTCCATAGACTCACTGTCTACCTTTTCTGCAAGTATTAGAGATTTGTCTCCATACTGTGCTGATTTTCTTTCCCAACTGTGGTGCTTCTGCTAGCACTCCCATTTGTGAACTTACAGAATACCTTTCTGCCTTATCTGTTCCTATGGTGTCCCATGCAACTTTGGCTCTGGACATAATTTTCTAGGAAATGAAGTGTGATAATAAGCTTACACCCATGGAATTTACTACACTTACCAGAAGCATCTCATTGATGGAGTGGTAGAATGGACTGGTTAATGGTCAGGTTTCTATCAACTGGGAGGTGAACAACTTTTAAATTTAAGATGCTTCCTATTTGGTGCACTACATATCTTAAGCCAGTGAACAATATATCTTGCCTTCTATCCTAAAGGCAGCATATATGAACCCAAGGTATAAAAAGTCACTTTTACAAAGGACCAAATCATTTACAATGTCACAAACCTCCGTCCATAGTTCATCAGGCACTTTGTCTATCAGATCTAGGCCCTTAAATCTACTTCTCACTTCCATTGTATAACCATAAGGGATTTGATTTAGGTCATACCTGAATGGTCTAGTGGTTTTCCCTATTTTCTTCAATTTCAGTCTGAATTTTGCAATAAGGAGTTCATGATCTGAGCCACAGTCAGCTCCCAGTCTTGTTTTTGCTGACTATATAGAGCTTCTCCATCTCGGGCTGCAAAGAATATAATCAATCTGATTTTGGTGTTGACCATCTGGTGATGTCCATGTGTAGAATCTTCTCTTGTGTTTTTGGAAGAGGGTGTTTGCTATGACCAGTGCATTCTATTGACAAAACTCTATTAGTCTTTGCCCTGATTCATTTCATACTCCAAGGCCAAATTTGCCTGTTACTCCAGGTGTTTCTTGACTTCCTACTTTTGCATTCCAATCCCCTATAATGAAAAGGACATCTTTTTTGGGTGTTAGTTCTAAAAGGTCTTGTAGGTCTTCATAGAACTGTTCAACTTCAGCTTCTTCAGCATTACTGGTTGGGGCATAGGCTTAGATCACCATGATATTGAATGGTTTGCCTTGGAAACAAAGAGATCATTCTGTCATTGTTGAGATTGCACCCAAATACTGCATTTCGGGCTCTTTTGTTGACCATGCTGGCTACTCCATTTCTTCTAAGGGATTCCTGCCCACAGTAGTAGATAACAGTTATCTGAATTAAATTCCCCATTACAGTCCATTTTAGCTCACTGATCCTAGAATGTCGACATTCACTCTTGGCATCTCCTGTTTGACCACTTCCAATTTGCCTTGATTCATGGATCTAACACTCCATGTTCCTATGCAATATTGCTCTTTGTAGCATCAGACATTGCTTCTATCACCAGTCATGTCCACAAATGGGTATTGTTTTTGCTTTGGCTCCATCCCTTCATTCTTTCTGGACTTATTTCTCCACTGATCTCCTGTAGCATATTGGGCACCTACCAACCTGGGGAATTCCTCTTTCAGTATCCTATCATTTTGCCTTTCCATACTGTTCATGGGGTTCTCAAGGCAAGAATACTGAAGTGGTTTGCCATTCCCTTCTCCAGTGGACACATTCTGTCATGCAAAGATGGGCTTGATAAAGGACAGAAATGGTATGGACCTAATAGAAGCAGAAGATATTAAGAAGAGGTGGCAAGAATACACAGAAGAACTCTGCAAAAGATCTTCATGACCCAGATACTCACAATGGTGTGATCACTGGCCAAAAGCCAGACATCCTGGAATGTGAAGTCAAGTGGGCCTTAGAAAGAATCACTACAAACAAAGCTACTGGAGGTGATGGAATTCCAGTTGAGCTATTTCAAATTCTGAAAGATGATGCTGTGAAAGTGCTGCACTCAATATGCCAGCAAATTTGGAAAATCAGCAGTGACCACAAGACTGGAAAAGGTCAGTTTTCATTCCAATCCCAAAGAAAGGCAATGCCAAAGAATGCTTAAAATACCACACAATTGCACTCATCTCACACGCTAGCAATGCTCAAAATTCTCCAAGCCAGGCTTCAGCAATACCTGAACCGTAAACCTCCAGATGTTCAAGCTGGTTTCAGAAAAGGCAGAGGAACCAGAGATCAAATTGCCAACTGAAAAAGCAAGAGAGTTCCAGGAAAACATCTATTTCTGCTTTATTGACTATGCCAAAGCCTTTGACTTCATGGATCACAATAAACTGTGGAAAATTCTGAAAGAAATGGGAATACCAGACCACCTGACCTGCCTCTTGAGAAACCTATATGCAGGTCAGGAAGCAACAGTTAGAACTGGACATGGAACAACAGACTGGTTCCAAATAGGAAAAGGAGTATGTCAAGGCTGTATATTGTCACCCTGCTTATTTAACTTATATGCAGAGAATATCATGAAAAACACTGGGATGGAAGAAGCACAAACTGGGAGAAATATCAATAACCTCAGATATGCAGATGACACCACCCTTATGGCAGAAAGTGAAGAGGAACTAAAAAGCCTCTTCATGAAAGTGAAAGAGGAGAGTGAAAACACTGGCTTAAAGCTCAACATTCAGAAAATGAAGATCATGGCATCTGGTCCCATCACTTCATGGGAAATAGATGGGGAAATAGTGGAAACAGTGTCAGAATTTATTTTGAGGGGCTCCAAAATCACTGCAGATGGTAATTGTAGCCATGAAATTAGAATATGATTACTCCTTGGAAGAAAAGTTATGATCAACCTAGATAATATATTAAAAGCAGAGATATTACTTTGCCAACAAAGTTCTGCTTAGTCAAGACTATGGTTTTTCCAGCGGTCATGTATGGATGTGAGAGTTGGACTGTGAAGAAAGCTGAGCACTAAAGAATTGATGCTTTTGAGCTGTGGTGTTGGAGAAGACTCTTGAAAGTCCCTTGGACTGCAGGGAGATCAAACCAGTCCATCCTAAAGGAAATCAGTCCTGGGTGTTCATTGGAAGGACTGATGTTGAGGCTGAAGCTCCAATACTTTGACCACCTCATGCAAAGAGTTGACTCATTGGAAAAGACCCTGATGCTAGGAAGGATTTGGGGCAGGAGGAGAAGGGGATGACAGAGGATGAGATGGCTGGATGGCATCATCAACTCAATGCACATGAGTTTGGGTGAACTCAGGGAGTTGGTGATGGACAGGGAGGCCTGGCGTGCTGTGATTAATGGGGTCACAAAGAGTCAGACACGACTGAGCGACTGAACTGAACTGAATTGAAATTATTTACAATATAAACTTATGCTTCCTATTCTTGTGAACTTTGGTTTATTGCATTCAGATAGCTCTATGACCCAGGAAAGAATGCTTCCAAAGGAAACACAGCTAAGACTGGCTTCTGACAACTTGGGGTGCCTCGTGTCATTGAGCCAGCAGATGGAAAAAACTTGCCTCTGATATTTGTGGAAACTATTGCAAGAGTTAAAATGGATGCTCATAAGCCATACTTTGAAATATTTGAAAGTTATAAATCAAGGTAACAAAATTTTGAGTACACTGTGTTTTGTCCTACATTAATAAACATATGTTATTTCCTCTTCTTCTCTAGTGTCTTATTATGAGTCTTTAGGACATTTTTTCTGGTCAAGCTAAATAGGTCCCTAGAGATAAAGTCCCATGATCCATGAACTCCTAAACTTCAGTCTTTGCAGTGTTACTTGGTCATTGTCCTCTAGACTTATTAATAAACTTCATTTCTATAATGGCAAGATTTTATGGCACTTAGAGAACACAAGAATATCTAACACTCTATGAGGAGGCTTCTTTTCTTTGTACAGGTAAAGTGGAAGAATGAGAATAAACTTAACAATAAGGAAAGTAGCTCTATATCAGATATGATTCTATTTGGAAACTACTGTGGAAATGAATCATATCTTAAAATGTATGAGTATATCCTAAACCTGGGTAACAATTTGACTAGTAATGGAGAATAATTGTGAAAAGGGGTATTAACACATTGGAGAATGTAAACTGACCATCACTTTTAACTAGAATCACACAGTGTTAGGGTAATGTGAAAGATATTAGGAAAAATCTAATGGTTTTATAATGTTTCAGTGATAATGAAATGAATGATTCCCATTCTCTGCAATTTATTAAAAAGGTAAGAAAAGTTGGTGACACATGAAACTAAGAAATCAAGGGTAATGCTGTAATCTCTATTGGTTTTCCAAAAAAGATAAATTATAAACTGGTTTTCTTCTCTGAAAAGGGCAGCAAATTTATTTAACTTGTGAAATTTTCAAGGTGAAAAAGAGTTTTAGAGACACCTAAATAGATAAGACACTCAAAGTTCCAAATATGAATAAGTTGTTTTCAATAAAATGTCAACTTAAAATAAGATGTGCAAAATTTAAAAACAAAATGAAAACTACCAGGAGATCAAAT